>NC_092267.1:16310497-16595497 GCF_036320965.1 Panulirus ornatus | reverse complement strand
TGAGGTTTCCAGGGAAATATATAAGCTAGAAAAACGGATTCCAAGGGGTTTATCATTCTGGATTAGCAAGAAAAACGGATTCCAGAGGATTTATCATCCTGGATTAGCAAGAAAAACGGATTCTAGAGGATTTATCATTCTGGATTAGCAAGAAAAACGGATTCTAGAGGATTTATCATTCTGGATTAGCAAGAAAAACGGATTCCAGGGATTTATCATTCTGGATTAGCAAGAAAAACGGATTCCAAGGGATTTATCATTCTGGATTAGCAAGAAAAACGGATTCCAAGGGATTTATCATTCTGGATTAGCAAGAAAAACGGATTCCAGAGGATTTATCATTCTGGATTAGCAAGAAAAACGGATTCCAAGGGATTTATCATTCTGGATCCAGTGGTCTTTGCCATCTCCCCGCGTTTGGCTTTTGATCAATGGTGTGTTCAGAAATAGGATTATTCATTCGTCGGACATCTAAATAACTACCGCCATTATTAATGTATTCAGTGTAACGATCTAATGATGATGCGTTTATCTGTTGGCGTTGTTGTCAAGCAGTGACCTTGTGACCTTCCTCCCCCTTTGAAGAGACGAACAGGATGGCTAAGGGAAGATGGAGAGGTAGCGTGAGGTCTTGGTGAAGTCTTGTATTCCCTGGATCGAATCCTCCTCAACCCTTCACTGACCTGTTATATAGCACCTCTCTCTCTCTCTCTCTCCTGTCAAGCCCGTACCTTCTTGTATTTATTCTACAGCTTGAATTATAAGTGATGGGTGTTGCTCTGTAGTGTTTACGTTTGAGCTTTTAATTTATTAATGATGTAGTCTCTTCGTACTTCATCCTCGTAATACATTTAGTATATCCGTCCTCCACCTTTTGTGTCATCTCCTCACATTCCTTTATGCTTCAGCTTTCCCCCTAAATGGTTCGTTTCCAGAGGCTAAACCAATATCTTTGTACATCCCGATCACTGTTGTAGCACCACATCCTTTTCCACCATCCATATCCTAGTGAAAATAGAGTGGGGACCCATCCACTGACCTAGCCACCCATGTCCGACCTCTTCACCTTATACCTGGAGTTCGTGACAGTGTCTCGCTACCGCCGGCTCTGTGACCCTCCCGCTGACCGTGGTGGTCAGCCCCTGGCCACCAGGATGGACGGCCCCCCTTGGGGGTGGGGGTCGTCAGAGCCACCTGCTGCCCCTCCCGTGCCCCCGCTGGTGTACCAGCTGCTGCTGCAGGTGGAACTAGAGTTGTCTCTGTACGTAGCGGCGGCCGCGCTGCTCTATGCCTTCATGTTAGTGTTCCTTAACGCCCAGTGTCCACGTATCGTCGAGAAGAACCCAAGGAAGTTCAAGATCGATGGTGGCGAGCTAGCGACGAGGAGGACCTTCATAGAACACACCAAGGACGAGGTCAAGGTAGGTCACTGGGAGAGAAGTTTGGGGGTCATGTTGTTGATTTCTTATAGTATTCCTCAGTCGATCCTTGTGTGCATTGCTGGTGAGCGAGAGTTAGGGGTTTTGGCTGCTATGGTTCATGGATGGGGGGGAGGAGTCAAGTTGGTGGATTGTGCTGGTGAGGGATTGTGAAAGGATGCAGTTCAGTTCTGAGTAGGTCATCTTTAGGATCTCATGTATGGGTATTGAGTAGTGTGGGATGATGGGCATTGAAATCTCCTCATAGACAGGAATTAATTGGGTTCTGTAGGTTAGGGATACAGGTAGGAAGGTTTGTAGGTGTATAATTTGCGTTTCAAAGTTGTTGTCATTATATTTTCATGAATTGCATTTCAAAGTTGTCGTCACTGTCAGTAATATGCTTTGTACTAGGAGTGGTAACAGTGAAAGGGAAGATGAGGTCAGTGAGTTATGAGTCGTCCTCCTTTTATATATTGACTCTGTTGTTTTAGGGTTATGGACTTGTAGGAAGGTGGGAGGATGGCTGAAGTAACTATAAGTGTGGTTTCTTGGATGAGGGTTATGGGTTTGTTGTGAGTCTATGTTGGAATACTTTTGTGTGATTGCTTTTGATACCATTAGCATTGAATTTTAGGATGTTTTGTTTGTGGTTAGGGTTCTGTGAATTAGTACAATTTGATTGTGAGGAGGGGGGGGTTGTGTATTTTGGGCTGTGGGGTTCTGTTAATTAGTACAGTTTGATTGTAAGGAGAGGGGTTGTGTATTTTGAGCTGTGGGGTTCTATTAATTAGTACAGTTTGATTGTGAGGAGAGGGGTTGTGTATTTTGAGCTGTGGGGTTCTATTAATTAGTACAGTTTGATTGTAAGGAGTTGTGTATTTTAAGCTTTGGGGTTCTGTGGATTCGTACAGTTTGACTGAGGAGAGAGGTTGCATATTTTGAGCTTAGGGGTTCTGTGGATTAGTACAGTTTGACTGAGGAGAGAGGTTGCATATTTTGAGCTGTGGGGTTCTGTGGATTAGTACGCTTTAATCGAGGAGAGAGGTTGCATATTCTTAAGGTGCTTGAAGGGTGTTTGTTTTAGGTGTGCAAGAGTTTGGGTAGGTGCTTTGAGTGTTCTCGACCAAGTGGTTGCTGCATGTCAAAAGCTCTGAATACTATAATTGTTAATGAATGGGAGTGTTATGCAGCAGAGATGGTACCAAAGAAGATAGCTGGAGCATCTGATGGAGTGGTGTGCTTTGGTGATACAGGTTTGGCTCTGTGGTCAGATGTGCTTTGCTGGTCCAAAGTTGCGGTTAATTTCATCATCCCTAGTGGTAAAAAATATTCATGTGTTTAAGTAAAATGTTTACATATGACCCATGGTCCAGCACAGCTTCTGGGTACGGCTTGAGGCATGTGGAAGAAGAGTTTGGCAGGTAAGAAAGTGATGGGTAGGTAAGAAAGGGTAGTGAGTGGTGGGATTATGAAGTAAGGTTGCTGGCGAAAGAGAAACAAGTGGTGTATGGGCAGTAATTCCAGGGAAGGAGTGTGGGTAATTGGGATATGTATGAAAGACAGTGTTAGGAGTCAAGGGTAAGGTGCTGGGGTTGAAAAAGGAGTTAAATAAGGGTTGTGTGAGTGTCAGCAAACTTCAGGAAAGAAAAAGATGTTTGGAAGGTTTATTTATTTATTATATATTCATTAAGTATGCTTTGTCGCTGTTTCCCACATTAGCGAGGTAGAGCAAGGAAACAGACGAAAAGAATGGCCCAACCCACCCACATACACATACATATACATACACGTCTACACATGCACATATACATTTCAGCGTGTATATATATATATATATATATATATATATATATATATATATATATATATATATATTATCCCTGGGGATAGGGGATTAAGAATACTTCCCACGTATTCCCTGCGTGTCGTAGAAGGCGACTAAAAGGGGAGGGAGCGGGGGGCTGGAAATCCTCACCTCTCTCTTTTTTTTTTTTCTTTTTAATTTTCCGAAAGAAGGAACAGAGGGGGCCAGGTGAGGATATTCCAAAAAAGGCCCAGTCCTCTGTTCTTAACGCTACCTCGCTAATGCGGGAAATGGCGAATAGTATGAAAGAAAAGATATATATATATATATATATATTTTTTTTTTTTTTTTTTTTTTTTTATACTTTGTCGCTGTCTCCCGCGTTTGCGAGGTAGCGCGAGGAAACAGACGAAAGAAATGGCCCAACCCCCATACACACGTACATACACACGTCCACACACGCAAATATACATACCTACACAGCTTTCCATGGTTTACCCCAGACGCTTCACATGCCTTGATTCAATCCACTGACAGCACGTCAACCCCTGTATACCACATCGCTCCAATTCACTCTATTCCTTGCCCTCCTTTCACCCTCCTGCATGTTCAGGCCCCGATCACACAAAATCTTTTTCACTCCATCTTTCCACCTCCAATTTGGTCTCCCTCTTCTCCTCGTTCCCTCCACCTCCGACACATATATCCTCTTGGTCAATCTTTCCTCACTCATTCTCTCCATGTGCCCAAACCATTTCAAAACACCCTCTTCTGCTCTCTCAACCACGCTCTTTTTATTTCCACACATCTCTCTTACCCTTACGTTACTTACTCGATCAAACCACCTCACACCACACATTGTCCTCAAACATCTCATTTCCAGCACATCCATCCTCCTGCGCACAACTCTATCCATAGCCCACGCCTCGCAACCATACAACATTGTTGGAACCACTATTCCTTCAAACATACCCATTTTTGCTTTCCGAGATAATGTTCTCGACTTCCACACATTTTTCAAGGCTCCCAACATTTTCGCCCCCTCCCCCACCCTATGATCCACTTCCGCTTCCATGGTTCCATCCGCTGACAGATCCACTCCCAGATATCTAAAACACTTCACTTCCTCCAGTTTTTCTCCATATATATATATATATATATATATATATATATATATATATATATATATATATATTTTTTTTTAAACTATTCGCCATTTCCCGCAATAGTGAGGTTGCATTAAGAACAGAGGACTGGGCCTTTTTTGGAATATCCTCACCTGGCCCCACTCTGTTCCTTCTTTTGGAAAATTAAAAAAAAAAGAGAGGGGAGGATTTCCAGCCCCCCGCTCCCTCCCCTTTTAGTCACCTTCTACAACATGCAGGGAATACGTGGGAAGTATTCTTAATCCCCTATCCCCAGAGATAATATATATATATATATATATATATATATATATATATATATATATATATATATATATATATATATATATATCCCTGGGAATTGGGGAGAAAGAATACTTCCCACGTATTCCCTGCGTGTTGTAGAAGGCGACTAAAAGGTGAGGGAGCGGGTGGCTGGAAATCCTCCCCTCTAGTTTTTTTTAATTTTCCAAAAGAAGTAGCAGAGAAGGGGGCCAAGTGAGGATATTCCCTCAAAGGCCCATTCCTCTGTTCTTAACGCTACCTCACTGATGTGGGAAATGGCGAATAGTATGAAAAGAAAAAAAAAAAAAAAATATATATATATATATATATATATATATATATATATATATATATATATATATATATATATATATATATATAGAGGGGCAAGTATGAAGACTTTTGGGGATGAAAGAGCTTGGGAAGTGAGTCAGTTGTTGTTCGCTGATGATACAGCGCTGTTGGCTGATTCATGTGAGAAACTGCAGAAGCTGGTGACTGAGTTTGGTAAAGTGTGTGAAAGAAGAAAGTTAAGAGTAAATGTGAATAAGAGCAAGGTTATTAGGTACAGTAGGGTTGAGGGTCAAGTCAATTGGGAGGTGAGTTTGAATGGAGAAAAACTGGAGGAAGTGAAGTGTTTTAGATATCTGGGAGTGGATCTGGCAGCGGATGGAACCATGGAAGCGGAAGTGGATCATAGGGTGGGGGAGGGGGCGAAAATTCTGGGAGCCTTGAAGAATATGTGGAAGTCGAGAACATTATCTCGGAAAGCAAAAATGGGTATGTTTGAAGGAATAGTGGTTCCAACAATGTTGTATGGTTGCGAGGCGTGGGCTATGGATAGAGTTGTGCGCAGGAGGATGGATGTGCTGGAAATGAGATGTTTGAGGACAATGTGTGGTGTGAGGTGGTTTGATCGAGTGAGTAACGTAAGGGTAAGAGAGATGTGTGGAAATAGAAAGAGCGTGGTTGAGAGAGCAGAAGAGGGTGTTTTGAAGTGGTTTGGGCACATGGAGAGAATGAGTGAGGAAAGATTGACCAAGAGGATATATGTGCCGGAGGTGGAGGGAACGAGGAGAAGAGGGAGACCAAATTGGAGGTGGAAAGATGGAGTGAAAAAGATTTTGTGTGATCGGGGCCTGAACATGCAGGAGGGTGAAAGGAGGGCAAGGAATAGAGTGAATTGGAGCGATGTGGTATACCGGGGTTGACGTGCTGTCAGTGGATTGAATCAAGGCATGTGAAGCGTCTGGGGTAAACCATGGAAAGCTGTGTAGGTATGTATATTTGTGTGTGTGGACGTATGTATATACATGTGTATGGGGGGGGGGTTGGGCCATTTCTTTCGTCTGTTTCCTTGCGCTACCTCGCAAACGCGAGAGACAGTGACAAAGTATAATAAAAAATAATATATATATATATATATATATATATATATATATATATTTTTTTTTTATACTTTGTCGCTGTCTCCCGCGTTTGCGAGATAGCGCAAGGAAACAGACGAAAGAAATGGCCCAACCCCCCCCCCATACACACGTATATACATACGTCCACACACGCAAATATACATACCTACACAGCTTTCCATGGTTTACCCCAGACGCTTCACATGCCTTGATTCAATCCACTGACAGCACGTCAACCCCGGTATACCACATCGCTCCAATTCACTCTATTCCTTGCCCTCCTTTCACCCTCCTGCATGTTCAGGCCCCGATCACACAAAATCTTTTTCACTCCATCTTTCCACCTCCAATTTGGTCTCCCTCTTCTCCTCGTTCCCTCCACCTCCGGCACATATATCCTCTTGGTCAATCTTTCCTCACTCATTCTCTCCATGTGCCCAAACCACTTCAAAACACCCTCTTCTGCTCTCTCAACCACGCTCTTTTTATTTCCACACATCTCTCTTACCCTTACGTTACTCACTCGATCAAACCACCTCACACCACACATTGTCCTCAAACATCTCATTTGCAGCACATCCATCCTCCTGCGCACAACTCTATCCATAGCCCACGCCTCACAACCATACAACATTGTTGGAACCACTATTCCTTCAAACATACCCATTTTTGCTTTCCGAGATAATGTTCTCGACTTCCACACATTCTTCAAGGCCCCCAGAATTTTCGCCCCCTCCCCCACCCTATGATCCACTTCCGCTTCCATGGTTCCATCCGCTGACAGATCCACTCCCAGATATCTAAAACACTTCACTTCCTCCAGTTTTTCTCCATTCAAACTCACCTCCCAATTGACTTGACCCTCAACCCTACTGTACCTAATAACCTTGCTCTTATTCACATTTACTCTTAACTTTCTTCTTCAACACACTTTACCAAACTCAGTCACCAGCTTCTGCAGTTTCTCACATGAATCAGCCACCAGCGCTGTATCATCAGCGAACAACAACTGACTCACTTCCCAAACTCTCTCATCCACAACAGACCTCATACTTGCCCCTCTTTCCAAAACTCTTGCATTCACCTCCCTAACAACCCCATCCATAAACAAATTAAACAACCATGAAGACATCACACACCCCTGCCGCAAACCTACATTCACTGAGAACCAATCACTTTCCTCTCTTCCTACACGTACACATGCCTTACATCCTCGATAAAAACTTTTCACTGCTTCTAACAACTTGCCTCCCACACCATATATTCTTAATACCTTCCACAGAGCATCTCTATCAACTCTATCATATGCCGTCTTCAGATCCATAAATGCTACATACAATTCCATTTGCTTTTCTAAGTATTTCTCGCATACATTCTTTAAAGCAAACACCTGATCCACACATGCTCTACCACTTCTGAAACCGCACTGCTCTTCCCCAATCTGATGCTCTGTACATGCCTTCACCTTCTCAATCAATATCCTCCCATATAATTTCCCAGGAATACTCAAGAAACTTATACCTCTGTAATTTTTTTTTTTTTCCAAAAGAAGGAACAGAGAATTGGGCCAGGTGAGGGTATTCCCTCAAAGGCCCAGTCCTCTGTTCTTAACGCTACCTCGCTAATGCGGGAAATGGCGAATAGTTTGAAAGAAAAGAAAGAAAAAGATATATATATATATATATATATATATATATATATATATATATATTTATAATATATTTTTTTTTATTTTTTATTATACTTTGTCGCTGTCTCCCGCGTTTCCGAGGTAGCGCAAGGAAACAGACGAAAGAAATGGCCCAACCCCCCCCCATACACATGTATATACATACGTCCACACACGCAAATATACATACCTACACAGCTTTCCATGGTTTACCCCAGACGCTTCACATGCCTTGATTCAATCCACTGACAGCACGTCAACCCCGGTATACCACATCACTCCAATTCACTCTATTCCTTGCCCTCCTTTCACCCTCCTGCATGTTCAGGCCCCGATCACACAAAATCTTTTTCACTCCATCTTTCCACCTCCAATTTGGTCTCCCTCTTCTCCTCGTTCCCTCCACCTCCGACACATATATCCTCTTGGTCAATCTTTCCTCACTCATTCTCTCCATGTGCCCAAACCACTTCAAAACACCCTCTTCTGCTCTCTCAACCACGCTCTTTTTATTTCCACACATCTCTCTTACCCTTACGTTACTCACTCGATCAAACCACCTCACACCACACATTGTCCTCAAACATCTCATTTCCAGCACATCCATCCTCCTGCACATAACTTTATCCATAGCCCACGCCTCGCAACCATATATATATATATATATATATATTTTTTTTTTTTTTTATACTTTGTCGCTGTTTCCCGCGTTTGCGAGGTAGCGCAAGGAAACAGACGAAAGAAATTCCCCAACCCCCCCCATACACATGTACATACACACGTCCACACACACAAATATACATACCTACACAGCTTTCCATGGTTTACCCCAGACGCTTCACATGCCCTGGTTCAATCCATTGACAGCACGTCAACCCCTGTATACCACATCGCTCCAATTCACTCTATTCCTTGCCCTCCTTTCACCCTCCTGCATGTTCAGGCCCCGATCACACAAAATCTTTTTCACTCCATCCTTCCACCTCCAATTTGGTGTCCCACTTCTCCTCGTTCCCTCCACCTCCGACACATATATCCTCTTGGTCAATCTTTCCTCACTCATTCTCTCCATGTGCCTAAACCATTTCAAAACACCCTCTTCTGCTCTCTCAACCACACTCTTTTTATTTCCACACATCTCTCTTACTCTAAGTTACATTACTTACTCGATCAAACCACCTCACACCACACATTGTCCTCAAACATCTCATTTCCAGCACATCCACCCTCCTGCGCACAACTCTATCCATAGCCCACGCCTCACAACCATACAACATTGTTGGAACCACTATTCCTTCAAACATACCCATTTTTGCTTTCCGAGATAATGTTCTCGACTTCCACACATTCTTCAAGGCTCCCAGGATTTTTCGCCCCCTCCCCCACTCTATGATTCACTTCCGCTTCCATGGTTCCATCCGCTGCCAGATCCACTCCCAGATATCTAAAACACTTTACTTCTTCCAGTTTTTCTCCATTCAAACTTACCTCCCAATTGACTTGACCCTCAACCCTACTGTACCTAATAACCTTGCTCTTATTCACACTTACTCTTAACTTTCTTCTTTCACACACTTTACCAAACTCACTCACCAGCTTCTGCAGTTTCTCACATGAATCAGCCACCAGCGCTGTGTCATCAGCGAACAACAACTGACTCACTTCCCAAGTTCTCTCATCCACAACAGACTTCATACTTGCCCCTCTTTCCAAAACTCTTGCATTCACCTCCCTAACAACCCCATCCATAAACAAATTAAACAACCATAGAGACATCACACACCCCTGCCGCAAACCTACATTCACTGAGAACCAATCACTTTCCTCTCTTCCTACACGTACACATGCCTTACATCCTCGATAAAAACTTTTCACTGCTTCTAACAACTTTCCTCCCACACCATATATTCTTAATACCTTCCACAGATCATCTCTATTAACTCTATCATATGCCTTCTCCAGATCCATAAATGCTACATACAAATCCATTTGCTTTTCTAAGTATTTCTCACATACATTCTTCAAAGCAAACACCTGATCCACACATCCTCCACCACTTCTGAAACCACACTGCTCTTCCCCAATCTGATGCTCTGTACATGCCCTCACCCTCTTAATCAATACCCTCCCATATAATGTACCAGGAATACTCAACAAACTTATACCTCTGTAATTTGAGCACTCACTCTTATCCCCTTTGCCTTTGTACAATGGCACTATGCACGCATTCCGCCAATCCTCAGGCACCTCACCATGAGTCATACATATATTAAATAACCTTACCAACCAGTCTACCATATATATATATATATATATATATATATATATATATATATATATATATATATATATTTTTTTTTTTTTTTTTGCCCAACCCACCCCCATACACATATATATACATACATGTCCACACACGCAAATATACATACCTACACAGCTTTCCATGATTTACCCCAGACGCTTCACATGCCCTGATTCAATCCACTGACAGCATGTCAACCCCGGTATAACATATCGATCCAATTCACTCTGTTATTTGCCCGCCTTTCACCCTCCTGCATGTTCATGCCCCGATCACTCAAAATCTTTTTTGCTCCATCTTTCCACCTCCAATTTGGTCTCCCACTTCTCCTCGTTCCCTCCACCTCTGACACATATATCCTCTTGGTCAATCTTTCCTCACTCATTCTCTCCATGTGTCCAAACCATTTCAAAACACCCTCTTCTGCTCTCTCAACCACGCTCTTTTTATTTCCACACATCTCTCTTACCCTAAGTTACATTACTTACTCGATCAAACCACCTCACACCACACATTGTCCTCAAACATCTCATTTCCAGCACATCCAACCTCCTGCGCACAACTCCATCCATAGCCCACGCCTCGCAACCATACAACATTTTTGGAACCACTATTCCTTCAAACATACCAATTTTTGCTTTCCAAGATAATGTTCTCGACTTCCACACATTCTTCAAGGCTCCCAGGATTTTCGCCCCCTCCCCCACCCTATGATTCACTTCCGCTTCCATGGTTCCATCCGCTGCCAGATCCATTCCCAGATTTCTAAAACACTTTACTTCCTCCAGTTTTTCTCCGTTCAAACTTACCTCCCAATTGACTTGACCCTTAACCCTACTGTACCTAATAACCTTGCTCTTATTTACATTTTACTCTTAACTTTCTTCTTTCACACACTTTACCAAACTCAGTCACGAGCTTCTGCAGTTTCTCACATGAATCAGCCACCAGCGCTGTATCATCAGCGAACAACAACTGACTCACTTCCCAAGCTCTCTCATCCACAACAGACTTCATTCTTGCCCCTCTTTCCAAAACTCTTGCATTCACCTCCCTAACAACCCCATCCATATATATATATATATATATATATATATATATATATATATATATATATACACAGACATATACATATAAATACATGTACATAATTCATACTTGCTGCCTTCATTCATTCTTGTCGCCACCCCACATGCGAGCAAGGAAAAGACAACAGAGGCCACATTCGTTCACACTCAGTCTCTAGCTGTCATGTATAATGCACCGAAACCACAGCTACCTTTCCACATCCAGGCCCCACAAAACTTTCCATGGTTTACCCCAGACGCCTCACATGCCCTGGTTCAATCCATTGACAGCACGTCGACCCTGGTATACCACATTGTTCCAATTCACTCTATTCCTTGCACACCTTTCACCCTTCTGCGTGTTCAGGCCCAGATTGCTCAAAATCTTTTTCACTCCATCCTTCCACCTCCAATTTGGTCTCCCACCTCTCCTCGTTCTCTCCACCTCTGACACATATATCCTCTTTGCCAATCTTTTCCCCCTCATTCTCTCTATATGACCAAACCATTTCAAAACACCCTCTTCTGCTCTCTCAACCACACTCTTTTTATTACCACATATCTCTCTTACCCTTTCATTACTTACTCGATCAAACCACCTCACACCACATTTTGTCCTCAAACATCTCAATTCCAACACATCCACCCTCCTCTGCACAACTCTATATCCCATGCCTTGCAACCATATAGCATTGTTGGAACCACTATTCCTTCAAACATACCCGTTTTTGCTTTCAGAGATAATGTTCTCGCCTTCCACACATTTTTCAACACTCCCAGAACTTTCGCCCCCGCTCCCTGTGACTCACTTCTGCTTCCATGGTTCCATCTGCTGCCAAATCCACTCCCAGATATCTAAAACACTTCACTTCCTCCAGTTTTTCTCCATTCAAACTTACCTCCCAGTTGACTTGTCCCTCAACCCTACTGTACCTAATAACCTTACTTTTATTCACATTTACTCTCAGCTTTCTTCTTTCTCACACTTTACCAAACTCAGTCACCAGCTTCTGCAGTTTCTCACCCGAATCAGCCACCAGCGCTGTATCATGAGCGAACAACAACTGACTCACTTCCCAAGCCCTCTCATCCACAACAGACTGCATGCTTGTCCCTTTCTCCAAAGCTCTTGCATTCACCTCCCTAACAACCCCATCCATAAACAAGTTAAACATCCATGGAGACATCACACACCCCTGCCGCAAACTGACATTCACTGAGAACCAATCACTTCCCTCTCTTCCTACTTGTACACATGCCTTACATCCTCGATGAAAACTTTTCACTGCTTCTAGCACTTGCCTCCCACACCATATACTCTTAATACCTTCCACAGAGCATCTCTATCAACTCTATCATATGCCTTCTCCAGATCCATAAATGCTACATACAAATCCATTTGCTTTTCTAAGTATTTCTCACATACATTTTTCAAAGCAAACACCTGATCCACACATGCTCTACCACTTCTGAAACCACACTGCTCTTCCCCAATCTGATGCTCTGTACATGCTTTCACCCTCTCAATCAATACCCTCCCATATAATTTCCCAGGAATACTCAACAAACTTATACCTCCGTAATTTAAGCACTCACCTTTATCCCCTTTGCCTTTGTATAATGGCACTATGTATGCATTCCGCCAATCCTCAGGCACCTCACCATGAGTCATACATACATTGAATATCCTTACCAAACAGTCAACAACACAGTCATCCCCTTTTTTAATAAATTCCACTGCAATACCATCCAAACCAGCTGCCTTGCCAGCTTTCATCTTATGCAAAGCTTTTACTACCTCTTCTCTGTTTACCAGATCATTCTCCCTAACCCTCTCACTTTGCACACCACCCCGACCAAAACACCCTTTATTTGCCACTCTATCATCTAACACATTCAACAAACCTTCAAAATACTCACTCCATCTCCTTCTCACATCACCACTACTTGTTATTACCTCCCCATTAGCCCCCTTCACCAATGTTCCCATTTGTTCTCATGTCTTACACACTTTATTTACCTCCTTCCGAAACATCCTTTCATTCTGTCAAAAATTTAATGATACTCGCTCACTCCAACTCTCATTTGCCTTCTTTTTCACTTCTTGCACCTTTCTCTTTACCTCCTGCCTCTTTCTTTTATACATCTCCCACTCATTTGCATTATTTCCCTGCAAAAATTGTCCGAATGCCTCTCTCTTCTCTTTCACTAATAATCTTACTTCTTCATCCTACCACTCACTACCTTTTCTAATCTGCCCACTTCCCATGCCACAAGCATCTTTTGTGCAAACCATCACTGCTTCCCTAAATACATCCCATTCCTCCCCCACTCCCCTAACATCCTTTACTCTCATCTTTTTCCATTCTGCACTCAGTCTCTCCTGGTACTTCCTCACACAAGTCTCCTTCCTAAGCTCACTTACTCTTACCACTCTCTTCACCCCAACATTCTTCTTTTCTGAAAACCTTTACAAATCTTCACCTTCGCCTCCATAAGATAATGATCAGACATCCCTCCAGTGGCACCTCTCAGCACATTAACATCCAGAAGTCTCTTTCATGCGCCTATCAATTAACACATAATCCAATAACGCTTTCTGGCCATCTCTCTTACTTACATAAGTATACTTATTTACATCTCTCTTTTTAAACCAGGTTTTCCCAATCATCAGTCCATTTTCATCACACAAATCTACAAGCTCTTCACCATTTCCATTTACAACACTGAACATCCCATGTACACCAATTATTCCCTCAACTGCCACATTACTCACCTTTGCATTCAAATCACCCATCACTGTAATCCAGTCTCGTGCATCAAAACTACTAACACACTCACTCAGCTGCTCCCAAAACACTTGCCTCTCATGATCTTTCTTCTCATGCCCAGGTGTATATGCACCAATTATCACCCATCTCTCTCCATCCACTTTCAGTTTTACCCATATCAGTCTAGAGTTTACTTTCTTACACTCCATCACATATTCCTACAACTCCTATTTCAGGTAGTGCTACTCCTTCCCTTGCTCTTATCCTCTCAACAACCCCTGACTTTACTCCCAAAACATTCCCAAACCACTCTTCCCCTTTACCCTTGAGCTTCATTTCACTCAGAGCCAGAACATCCAGGTTCCTTTCCTCAAACATACTACCTATCTCTCCTTTTTTCTCATCTTGGTTACAATCACACACATTCAGACACCCCAATCTGAGCCTTCAAGGAGGATGAGAACTCCCTGCGTGACTACTCCTGTTTCCCCTTTTAGAAAGTTGAAATACAAGGAGGGGAGGGTTTCTAGCCCCCCACTCCTGTTCCCTTTAGTCGCCTTCTACGACACGTGAGGAATGCATGGGAAGTATTCTTTCTCCCTATGGGAGCTGGAGTGTGTTCTTTGAAGGATTGTAGAATGTATTTGATGAGAATGTATCAAATGTAAAGTGTATGGGTAAGGGAGGCATGCATGCAAAGTGAATTATAGAAAATGGTTTGGTGAAAAGAGAAAGAGGTGGTGAAAGCCTTGTTTAAGATGAAATGTGACTAGTTAGTTGGTCTAAGTCTCACAGGGGTGGCGGCAGCTTCTGAAAAGTTGGAGGGGGTGAGGGGTCTTACTGGAGCAAAAGCTTTCACAACATATTGGAATGGATGGTATTGCAGTTGAATTTGTTGATTGGCTAGTTAGGATTTTTGGTGGCAACAAATCATAGTGAAGTGCCTGAAGATTGGCAGAATGTATGTATATAGTGCCATTGTACAAAGGCACGTGGGAGAAGGAGAGTATTTGAATTATAAAGGTATTAGTTTGTTAAGTGTACTACCTTGTAAGGTGTATGAATATATTTTGATAAGATGGTGGTGGCAGGCACAGATCACCAGACTGGGGAGGGACAATGTGGTTTTAGGAGTGTTAGAGGATGTGTGGATCAGGTGTTTGCTTTGATGATTATGTGTGAGAAATACATAGAGAAACAGAAGGATTTGTATGTGGCATATATGGATTTGGAGAAAGCATGTGATTAGGTGGATAAAAATGCTTTGTAGAAGGTGCTATGAATATATGGTGTGGGAGGAAAGGTACTAGAGGCAGTAAGGAATATTTATCGAGAGAGTAAGATATGCATGTGAACAGGTAGAGAGGAGGGTAAGTGGATCTGGGTGAGGATGGATTTGGAGCAGAGGTTTTTGATGTTACCTTGGCTGTTTAATTTGTTAATGGTTTGGGTGGTAAAGAGAATGTATGTGAAAACAGACAGGTAATTTGTAGTTTGAGTTTGAATGGAAAGAATTTGGAAGACGAAGAGTGTTTTAGATACCTGGGAGTGGATATGACAGTGAAGGAAGTGGGGAGATGGAGTGAGCTATAAAGTGAGTAAGGGGGCAAAGGTCTTGAATGTATTCAGGAGTTTGTGGAAAGAGAGGTCACTGTCTCGAAGAACAAAGATGGGTATGTTTGATGGTATAGTAGCCCTGACCATGATGTTTGAATGTGAGGCTTAGGCTTTAGACAAAAATGTATATGATGGGGTGAGTGTTGGAAGTGAAATATTTAAGGACAATATTTGGTGTAAGAAGGGTTGATCAATGATAAATGATAGGTAAGAGAGATGTGCATTAATAAGAGGAGTATGTATGAGGGAGCTAAAATGGTTTGGACTTATGGAGAGAATGAGTAAGGAAAGGATAACTGAGTGGGTATACATCTCAGAAAAGGAGGAAATACGTAAAAGGGGGAACCAAGGAGGTGGGATAGAGTGAAAGATGCTTTGAAGGCTTGGGGACAGCTCATGCAGGAGGGTGCGAGATGTGCAAGGCATAGACTGAATAGGAGCAATGTGATTAACAATTGAAGACTTGCTGTCTCTGGGTTGAACCAGGTTGTATGAAGCAGTCTGGGAAATTTTAGAATTTTTTTTTTCACTATCCTGAGTTAACGAGATATCACGAAGAGCAGATTAAGAAAGGCTGCATCTTCTAGCATCAGTTCTCTATCTGTCATGTGTAATGTACCAAAACCACAACTTCCTGTCCACAACCAGGCCCTACAGACCTTTCCATGGTTTATCCCAGATGCTTCACATGCCCTGATTCGTAAATACGTAAAAGGGGGAACCAAGGAGGTGGGATAGAGTGAAAGATGCTTTGAAGGCTTGGGGACAGCTCATGCAGGAGGGTGCGAGATGTGCAAGGCATAGACTGAATAGGAGCAATGTGGTTAACAATTGAAGACTTGCTGTCTCTGGGTTGAACCAGGTTGTATGAAGCAGTCTGGGAAATTTTAGAATTTTTTTTTTCACTATCCTGAGTTAACGAGATATCACGAAGAGCAGATTAAGAAAGGCTGCATCTTCTAGCATCAGTTCTCTATCTGTCATGTGTAATGTACCAAAACCACAACTTCCTGTCCACAACCAGGCCCTACAGACCTTTCCATGGTTTATCCCAGATGCTTCACATGCCCTGATTCAGTCCATTACTAGTATGTTGACTCCTTTGTACCACATTGTCCCAATCACCCTATCCCACTCATGTCTTTCACCCTCCTGCATGTTCAGGCCCCAATCACTCAAAATCTTTTTCACTCCATCCTTCCATCTCCCCATTCTCACTGTTCCCTCCCCTTCTGACACAACCTTTCCTCGCTTATTCTCTCCATATGTCCAAACCATTTCAGTATACCCTCTTCAGCTCTCTCAGCCACATATTTTTTATCACCACACCTCTCTCTTACCCTTCCATTTCTTACTTGATCAAACCACTTAACACCATGTATTGTCCTCAAGACATTTTATTTCCATCACATACACCCTACTTCGCGCAGGCTTATCTATAGCCCGTGCCTCACATCCACATGATATTGTTGGAAGTACTATACCTTCGTTCATAACTATTTTTGCCCTTCCAGATAATGATCTCTCTTACCACATATTCTTCAGTGCTCCTAGAACCTTTACCCCCTGATCCACCTGTGACTCACTTCTGCTTCCATAGTTTAATTTGCTGCTATGTCCACTCACAGATATCTAAAACACTTCACTTGTTTCAATTTTTCTCCACTGAAACTCACACGCCAACTAGCCTGTTTCTTGGCTCCGCTAAACCTCATAACTTTGCTTGTATTCACATTTACTCTCAACTTCCCCTCACACACACTTCCAAACTCAGTCACAAACTTCCACAGTTCCTCACTCAAATCTGCCACCAGCATTGTATCATCAGCAGACAGTATCTGACCCTTTTCTCATACTCTCTTACCCCCATATAGACTGCATACTTGCCACTGTCTCCAAGACAGCATTTACCTCCTACACCTCCCCATCCATGAACAAATTATATAGCCATGGTGCCACCACATACCCATGCCACAGACCTATCTTCACTTGGAACCATTCACTCTCCTTTCTTCCTACTTGTACACATGCCTTACACCCTTGATGAAAACTTCTCACTGCTTCAAGCAGCTTTCCTACCACAGTGTATATTCATGAAACCTTCCACAAGAAACCTTTATCATCCCTACCATATGCTTTCTTTTGATTCAAAAAATGCCACATACAAATGCATCTGTTTCTGTAACTATTTATCACACACATTCTTTAAAATAGACATCTGAAACACACATCCTCTACCACTTCTGAAACCACACACACACACACACCCCATATGATGCTCTGTATATACCTTCATCCTTTCAGTCAATACCCTTGCATACAACTTACCAGGTATGCTCAACAAATTTATATCTCTGTTGTTTGAGCACTCATCTTAAACCCTCTTGCCTTTGTTCAGTGGCACTATACATGCATTGTGCCAATCCTCAGGGTAACTCGCTATGATCCATACATATATGAATATCCTAATTAATCAATCAACACGGTCACCCCCTTTCGTAATGAATTCAACTGTAGTATCATTCACTCCAGCTGCTTCACATTTCATCTAACATAAGAATTTCACTTCTCTCTTCACCAAAGCACTGTCCATGACAAATACCACACTGACCTATACACCCTACATCCACCATCCTGTCATCAAACACATTCAACTGCACTTCAAAATACTCACTCGATCTCCTCCTCCCTTCATCACTACCTGTTGTCACTTTCCCTTTTGCACCCTTCACCTATGTTCCAATTTGTTTTCTTTTTTTTCTCACATTATTAACCTCTTTATTATAATATATGCAGGTGCTGGTTTGCAATTTGTTGTGAGCAGGAGCACCTAGGATGTGAGATGGTCGCTTTTTGCTGATGATCTGGTAGCAGACTGATGTGAGAAAATGCAGAAGCTGGTGTCTGAGTTTTGGAAAGTGTGTGAAAGGAGAAAATTGAGAGTTAAAGTGAATAAAAGCAAGGTTAAAATGTTTAGCAGAAGAAAGAGACAAGTTGGTTCCATTGTGAGTTTAAGTGAAGAGAATATGGAGGAAGTGGAGTGTTTTACACACTTGGGAGTGGACAATGCAGCAGATGGACACATGGAAGCTGAAGCAAGCTATATGGTGGATGAGGGGGCTAAGTTCCTTGGTGCATAGGTTATTTAAATGGTTGTATATGCTGTATCAGCAATGTCAATAATTTTGAGGTATAATGACATGATGCAAAACATGTTTTACCTAATGATGTTCACATGTAAATAATTTGATTGTTTATTAAGAGTACTTATCCTGATTTAAGATATACTACATAGATTTTTGGTTTCTGTTGCAGTCCATGAAAGAGCGTCTCAACTTCAACAAGAAGGACCGAGACGTGACAGCCAGACAGGTACCAGAAGCTGTAGCGGTAAATATTATGCATGATGGTTGATTTTGTTACTTCTCTTATGCTTGCTTAATTTAATTGCACTTATGCCCTCACTTTTATGATCTTTTCATATTTCTTCTATTTCTGGACAGGGATGCAGTATATTTATGAAGAATTTTGGACCTTAAATATCACACCAGTGTTTTGTGAATGTGTCCTACCTGTGTATGCACAAATTCCACCAGTTTCTATGAAATAGTATTACCTACCATAGTATATCCCTGGGGATAGGGGATTAAGAATACTTCCCACGTATTCCCTGCGTGTCGTAGAAGGTGACTAAAAGGGGAGGGAGCGGGGGGCTGGAAATCCTCCCCTCTCGTTTTTTTTTTTAATTTTCCAAAAGAAGGAACAGAGGGGGCCGGGTGAGGATATTCCAAAAAAGGCCCAGTCCTCTGTTCTTAACGCTACCTCGCTAACGTGGGAAATGGCGAATAGTTTAAAAGAAAAAGAAAAAAAGAAAGTATAATGTAACGTCTGGTTATATCAAGTTACTTTGCTAAAAGAATTGGGTCTTTGTAGTTATAAACATCAACTACCTTACCAAGTATTTGAACCTGGGACATTTGGGTGTAATGCTAAAGTGATACTGTTGAACAAGATAGAAAGAGAAATCAGATCAAACTGGAGGTCATGTTCTGGAGGGAACGTGATGGTAAATTTCACAAGATGAACCATTACATTTGAAACTCAATTGCTGTGCACTCTCTGCAAGTAGATACACACATCGGAACTCTTTATGATCCATGGTCCCAAACTTTGTATGTACTTGAGTGCTGTAAGAGACTCATAAAGATTGAAGGGATTCCATGGCCAGGAAGTAAGTATATATATATTTTACTCATGGTCATCCCAGGAGCAGCATCTTTGAACAAGTCCTGGTGTTACCTAGGACCTTTCTAAAGGCTCCTGCAGTCAAAGGCCGTACTACTTCCAGTAACAGGGAAATGTATGGGAGGAAGAATACTTCCCATGCACTCCCTGCATTCCATAGAAGGTGACTAAAGGGGTTGGGAGCAGGGGGCTAGAAACCCTCCCTCTTTGTATTTTAACTTTCTAAAAGGGGAAACAGAAGGAGTCATGCGGGGAGTGCTCATCCTCCTCGAAGGCTCAGATTGGGGTATCTAAATGTGTGTGGATGTAACCAAGATGAGAAAAAAGGAGAGATAGGTGGTATGTTTGAGGAAAGGAACCTGAATGTTTTGACTCTGAGTGAAACAAAGATGTATATGTATGTATACTTTGAAATGTAAAGGTTTGTATGTGTGTGTGTGGGCGTTTATGTATAAACATATGTATGTGGGTGGGTTGGGCCATTCTTTCATCTGTTTCCATGCGCTACCTTACTAACGCAGGAGACAGCGACAAAGTATAATGATATAATAGCAGAAATTTTTAATTTATCATAGGAGATTTTGAAATGCTGGTATGCAAATGGGGAAAATCCCTTGCCAGAAGCTCTGGGCATGGACTTTACCTAAATTTGCTTGGTAGCACCCAAATCCAATTAATCAGGAAACCTATTCTCAATGAAAATATATATGATTTAGTTCTAACTACAAATGAGGAACTCATTAATGATATTATATGAAATTGGAGGAAAGTTTGGTACAATTGATCATCGACAAATTACTTTTGAGGTCACTTTCAACACCACATGTATGATGTTGGTCAACATGATAGTTGCAAAAAATACCATTTCAAGCATGCAAATTTTAATGATCTGGACAGGCAAAACTAGGATAATATGGTCATTGAAAATGACGTGAACATAACATAGAGAAAATTCAGTAAAACTTCAGAGCAGTATGTGTCACTACATAGTAAATTGTTTTTTTCTCAAGTGAAGCCAAGATGGTGCAGTGGTGTTGTGTAAGAAAGTATTTGCTCATAAGAAACTCAAAGAGACCAATAACCCACATAATAGAGTAAGATATGTAAATTTGCACTGAGAAAGTAAGAGTTACACAACAAAGGAAACATCAGTATGGAGTGTATATCGCTGAAAATAGCAAAGGAAACCTTAAGCAGTTTTATATATTAGTAGTAAGAGAGTCCCTGCCCAGTCAGTAAGTCCATTATTTATGGAAAACGGAGATTTGGTTCAAGACGACAAATCCATTTCAGAAATATGAAATAACTGTTTTGCATTTGTATTTAGCATCAAAGCAAGCAATGTCCTGAATCCAGTTTCATTGGTTGGAGAGGGGAGCATTCTTCAACAGATTAACATAAAAGCTGAAGGCATACCTTCAGCAATAACCAGAATGAAAATAAATAAAATGGCAGGCCATTATAGATTTTTTCTGATAGCAATGAAAGAGGCGAAGAATGAGATAGTTAAGCCTTTGACTGCCTTTTCAATCTGTCACTTACCACTGGATTGGTTCCAGATGAAATGTAAATGTGAATAAGAGCAAGGTTATTAGTTTCAGTAGGGATGAGGGACAAGTTAATTGGTATGTAAGTTTGAATGGAGAAAAATTGGAGGAAGTGAAGCATTTTAGATATCTGGGAGTGGACTTAGCAGTGAGTGGAACCATGGAAGCAGAAGTGAGTCACAGGGTTGGGGAGGGGAAGGTTCTGGGAGCGATGAAGAATGTGTGGAAGGATAGAACGTTATCTCAGAGAGCAAAATTGGGTATGTTTGAAGGAATAGTAGCTCCAACTATTTTATATGGTTGTGAGGCATGGGCCAGAGATGGGTTGTACAGAGGAGGGTGGATGTGTTAGAAATGAAATGTTTGAGGACAATGTGGTGTGAAGTGATTTGATTAAGTAATGAAAGGGTAAGAGAGGTGTGTGGAAATAAAAAGTGTGGTTGAGGGAGCAGAAGAGGGTGTGTTGAAGTGGTTTGGACATATGGAAAGAATGAGTGAGGAAAGGTTGACAATGAGGATATATGTGTCAGAGGTGGAGGGAACAAGGAGAAGCAGGAGACCAAATTGGAGGTGGAAGGATGGAGCGAAAAAAATTTTGAGTGATCATGGCCTGAACATACAGGAGGGAGAGAGGAATGCAAGGAATAGAGTGAATTGGAATGATGTATACTGGGGACGACGTGCTATCAATGGGCTGAACCAGGTCATGTGAAACATCTAGAGTAAACCATGGAAAGGTCTGTGGGGCCTGGATGTGGATAGAAAGCTGTGGTTCAGTGCATTACACATGAGAACTAGAGACAGAGTGTGAATGCATGTGGCCTTTTTTGTTTGTTTTCCTGGCGCTACCTCGCTGAAGCAGGGGGTAATGATGCTTTTTCCTGTGGGGTGGGATAGCGCCAGGAATGGATGAAGGCAAACAAGTATGAAAATGTAAATGTATGCATGTATATATGTGCATGCATGGGCGTTTATATACATTTATGTGGTTATGAATGGATGGGCCATTCTTTGTTTGTTTCCTGGTGCCACCTCGCTGATGATGGAAACAGCAATCAGGTATAATAATATGATCAAATTTTTTTATACTTATTTGCCATTTCCTGTGTCCATGAGGGAGCGCCAGGAAACAGACGAAGAATGGCCCTTCCACTCATATACACATATATATACATAAACACCCATACACGCACATATGCATATATGCACATACACATACGCAGACCAGTACATATATACACATGTAAATATTCATACTTCCTTGCCCTCATCCATTACTGGTGATACTCCACCCCACAGGAAACAGTATTGCTACCCCATGCTTCAGCAAGATAGTCCCAGGAAAACTGAGCCAAATGGCCTTTTTATTGACCAATCTCTGGGGGTGGATGAACAACTGAGTTGACTGTGGACCAACTGCTGCAACTAGGATTTGAACCTATGCACTCAACCCTGGGTGGCTCATGAATGCGTCACAGTCAGGAACACTAATTGCTGCACCATTTCGAACAATTTGCCTATCAGAATGGTCAAAAGCAGTACTATATATACATTTAAGAATAGTCTTAATAGATACTTCACTTCAAGTCATCTGCTTACATCATTGGCTCCTCTTTAATCGCAACAATGACAATTTGCTGCACTATTCTGTAAGTTCCTCATCTCCTCCACCATCACAAAGAAACTCACATCTGTACAGCATTGTTAAGACTGTTTTACCTTCAAACATAGCCATTTTTGCCCTCTTTCTGCACATTCCTCATTGCTCCAAGAAACTTTACTCCCACACCCATGCTATGACTCGTATCTGCTTCCATGGTTCCATTCGCTGCTATATGCACTCTTAGGTATCTAAAACTCTTCACTTTCAAATTTTCTCAATTCAAACTCACACCCTAACTATCCTGTCCCTCTACCTTACTAAACCTAAAGACCTTGCTTTTATTTACATTTACTCTCAACTTCATCCTTTCCCACGCACTCCCACACTCCGTCAATTACTTTTGTTGTTTTTTGTTGTTCTCATTCAAATCTGCCACCAGTGCTGTGTCAGCAGCAAACAATAACTGACTCACTTCCCAGACCCCCCTCACCCCTTTGTACTACATACTTGTCCCTCTCTCCAGGACTGTTGTATTTACCTCCATCTCCACTGCTCCATAAACAAATTAAACAGCCATGGTGACATCACATATCCCTGCCGGAGACCAGCCTTCACCTGGAACACACTCACCTCCCTTCGTACTCATACACATGCCTTACACTCTTGATAAAAACTTCTATGCTTTTATTAGTTTTGCTTCCATAACACATATTTGTAAGACCTTCCACACAGCATTTCTGTCAGCCTTACTATATGCTTTCTGTAGATCTACAAATTCCACTTAAAGATATTTGTTTGTCTCGTAAGTATTCCTCACACCCATTCTTCAAAGCAAACACCTGATTTATTCATTCTCTCCCACTACTGAAACCACATTATTCCTCCTATCTGATGCTCTGCACCAGCCTTCAGCCACTACTCCTCTGTACAACTTAGCTTATCTTCCTACCCCAAGAGCGCCTCCTATCTTTATGAGACTCCTGCACCACTAAGTGCTCAGTGTCCTCTGTATTGTAGTTGCATCATGGGCAAGAAAGGTCTTGGGATAGTATATTGTTAACTTACCCATTACCCATAGCCCCTTGCACTTGTCTCCACCACTCCATCCATGAACAGATTAAACAGCCATAGTAACATTGCTCATCCTTGACACTGACCTACCTTTACCAGGAATCACTTAACCCCCCCCCTTTCCATGCTACTTGCACACATACCTTGTTCTCCTGGTGAGAAATTCCTTACCACAACCTACCCTACATTCCTCACTGTTGTGATGAAGACTGTAAACCTCAGCATATTTTCTAATTGTATATGGGGCTTCCTGCAATCACTTAGGAAGCCAGGCACATTCTCCTGGTAGGACCACAATTCAGTGCTCGAGGCAGGCCAGGAAGTTCAATGTTGATATTTGTTTGTGGGGTGTCGGCAGAACAGTTGATGAGTTGGTGCAAGAAAACAAAAATCAACAAAATTAAGAACAGTAATGTTCATGAGGAAACAGTAGATGGTGAATGAGAAACTTTAGAAGTTGGTGACTTGAGTTTGGAAAAGTGTCAAAGGAGGAAGTTGAGAGTAAATGTGAATATAAACAGGGTAAAAGGACAAATTAAGTGGGATGAGTTTGAATGGAGAAAATTTGGAGGAATTGAAGTGTTTTAGATACCTGGCAGCAAATGGAACCATGAAGAGGAAGTGAGTCATAGGGTGAGTGAGGAGGTGAAGGTTCTGGGAGCATTGAAGAATGAATAGAAAGAGAGGTCTGTATTTGAGGAAGTGGGGGTATGTTTGAAGGTATAGTAAGACCCAACAATGTTATATAGATGCAAAGCATGGGCAGTAGATGAGGATATGCAGAGGAGGGTGAATATGTTTGAAGTGAAATATTTTAGGACTATGTGGTGTGAAGTGGTTTGATTAAGTAATAAAAGGGTAAGAGAGATGTGTGGTAATAAAAATGTGTGGTTGAGAGAGCTGAAAAGTGTGCAGAAATGATTTAAACATAAGGAGAGAATGAGTGAGAAGTTGACAAAGAGGATATATGTTTCACAAGTGGAGAGAACAAGGAAGGAAGAGACCGAATTGGAGATGGAAAGATGGATTGAAAAAGGTTTTGAGTGATCAGGCCAAAATATATAG
The DNA here is from genome assembly GCF_036320965.1 of Panulirus ornatus. Classification (NCBI taxonomy): domain Eukaryota; kingdom Metazoa; phylum Arthropoda; class Malacostraca; order Decapoda; family Palinuridae; genus Panulirus; species Panulirus ornatus. The sequence continues at coordinate 16,570,476 of NC_092267.1, read as the reverse complement.
TAGGGTGAAAGGTGTGCACAAGACAGAGGGAACTGGAACAATATGGTATACAGGGGTCGATGTGCTCTCAGTGGACTAAATCAGGGCATATGAAGCAGCCTGGGGAAACCATAGAAAGGTCAGTGGAGCTTTATGGAAAGGGGATGATGGTTTTGGTGCATTACACACGGTAGCTAGAAAATGGATGTGAGCAAATGCAGCCTTTCTTCATCTGTTCTTGGCGCTACGTCACTAATGTGGGAAATGGCAGTCAAGCGTAAAAAAAAAAGTATTGGCTGAACTAATGCCACTGGAAACTAGTTGCTGTTCTTATCAAATCCTACCCTTTGCCTCAGGAACATTAGAATCCTGAAGTAGTAATTCCTTAGATTCTTCATGATACTGCTCCTTGTTACTTTCCTTGTTACTTCACATTAAAGTTCTTGTTGAAGAAGTTTTTGTGTTCAAGTACTGTGTTGTTTCAAGCACTTGCATTTCATTTATGAGGGTGGTTATGATTTTGTTATGCTTCTGTGATCATTTGCATTTTACCTGATTTTTTTATGCTGGCACAGTTGAAGCACCTCTCTTAAATCACTTTTAATTTAATACAATTTCCATGACAAATTTTTATTTGTCCACATTTTGTTTCAGTAATAAAGTTATTGTTATGCTTTCATTGCGCACTTTTATTTTACTTCTTTTATCATACTTGTCCATTTTCCTTAATAAGAGGGAATAAAAAATGAGCCTATCTTTTTATCACTTTTCAGCCCGTGGATGACAACAGCCCCTTAAAGATGCCTCAGGTTGTGACTCATGGAGCTACACGCTACAGCCGCCTTGTCAATGAGGCTGATAGTCCAAACAGTGAATTTATTGAAAGAACCCTTGTTCAGCAGGAGGTATGTTCTGTTGTTGTATTATATGTCATTAGAAATATATGGAGAAAGCAGAGAAAATGGGATCTACCAAAGGTTTCAGTTTACACACATTGGTGAGGCAGTTGCTCACAGTCATCCATTGAATTTTTGTCATACTCTCTGAAAAAACAAAAACATTATACGGTATTGTCTTTGAACATTGTTTACTCAAGTATGTCAGCCAGCAGATATTGAGAACTTACTTGCACCAGAAATTCATAATTTTAGGATGATGTTAATATTTTCATTATTAGATTCATAAGGCACAACTTGAGAATTGGCATTTTGCAATATATGTATATCTTTTAAGCCATAGCTATTGATCCTTTTTCCACTTCATTGATGGAATACATGTACATTGCCATTGTATAAAGGCAAGGGGGATGAAGGTGGGTGTTCAGACTACAGAGGTGTAAGTTGTTTGTTGATTGTACCTGGTAAGTTGTACGGGAGAGTAGTGATTGAGAAGTTGAGGAAGTATGTACAGAACATCAGACTGGGGAGGAACAGTGTGGTTTCAGAAGTGTTAGAGGATGTGTGGATCAGGTGTTTGCTTTAAAGAGTGTATGCGAGATACAGAAGGATTTATATGTAGAATTTTGGAACTGGAGATAGCGTATATTAGGGTTGGTTGAGATGTTCGCAGAAGGTCTCAAGAATACTTGGGGTTGGAGGAAAGCTGCTAGAAGCGATAAAGAGTATGGTTGAAACTGTTAGAGAGGGTGTGATGAAATTGTTTAGGCATATGGAGAGAATGATTGAGAAAAGGTTGATATAAAGAGGACACATGTATCATAAGTTGAGGAGACAAGGAGTGGTAGACCAAATTGGAGATAGAAGGATGAAGTGAAAAAGATTTTGAGTGATCGGGGCCTGAACATGCAGGAGGTTGGAAGGTACTCATGGGACAGAGTTTATTGGAATAATGTGGTATAATGTGAAGCAGCTGGGGCAAACTATAGATCTTTGGGGCTTTATTGTGGATAGGAAGATGTAATTTCAGTGCATTGAACTTATCAGTTAGAGAATAGTGAGCATATGCAGCAGTTCTTCACCTGATGTAGGCATTATCTTGCTAAACTGAAAAATGGCAATCATGTACAGTATATCACAGATGATTGTTTTATCTTAAAATGATAAGTTATTCAGTTATTTGTGATGTGATATTGCTATGATTTGAGTAATATTTAGTTCCACTGGCATTCTTACCCTACATAGCTGCTGTTACTGTTGAAAATTGTCAGCTCAGATGCTGTAATAATGTTTTACTTTAGAAATTTATTTGTTTTTTTATGTTATAGATGATCATGAACCAGCAAGATGAACAGCTGGATCAGATAGCATCATCCATGGGAACTCTAAAGAATATGTCCCGTCAGATTGGCCAAGAGGTCGACGAACAAGCTGTGTAAGTGATGATATTCTTAAACCATAGTAGCAAAATAACACCTTTCAGGACAGAAATTACACGATTTAGAATGAAATGATAAAACAGTAGTATTGCATGAAATTTGAGCATGTTTGGTAGTAACTAGAATGATACTTATTGAGCTGAAAATAGGAAACATTTTTAAATGTTAAGGATGAAAAGAAAGCTAAAATGTTAGGAGGAACAGCAGAAGGTGGATATGGAACTGGTTGTAAAGTTGACATGCATCCCTCATACCTTAGCCCTTTTGAAGGTACTGTTGCTCAGCTATATCACTTTGTTGTGTTGATGCAGTCCAGGCACCTGCACATTACTTGATGCAATCCAGGCACCTGCACATTACCACTGTGTATTGTTTGCTTAGTTTTGAATTGCTAAGCATAAGGCATTGCATGGGGAAAAGTGGCTGACATTGTTAAGCTCTTATACAAATGGTTTAAGTCTTGATCTTCAGTGTAGTCTTTGTTAAACTTTTGGGATTATAAGTAAAGAAGAGTTTGGTGAATACTTTGAATAACTAAATATGTCATGTTTTATCTGTTTATGTCTCTGAATCCCATTCCCTCCTGAAACTGTCATCAAGTGGGTGTTCACAGCAAAAAGAGTCTCCACTTAGCCCTGTCCTTACATGCATGCTTCTCATACACCATTTCATGCACCATTTCTCTCCCCTCAGTACTCTTCCTCTCAATTTCCCCATGTTGCAGGTGGTCTTTCTTTCACACCAACCCTTTTAATTGAACTCTCGTACACTTTCCTTGTAAACTCCCCATCTTGCATTCTTTTCACATGCCTAAGCCACCTAACTTACGTTTCACGCACTCTGCCACTCCACAATTCATCCCTTTGTATTCCCAGCCATACCACATCTCTCATACACTCCATTTCTTTCTTCATTCCATCTAGTCATACCTTATGTTCCTCTCAGATAGTTCCTTTTTCATGGCCTGGATTCTTGACCTCTGTGACTGAAATCAGGTTAAAGATGGCGATAGAGTTCCCACCTGACAACACCCTGAACTTCCCATCACCCACTAGACTTATTAATAGGTACGTCTGTGCCTACCTATCTGCTTGCACCAGGAAGTTACAGGATAAATTCTTACAAGAATGCCTCATGAACAAAATAATACCATGCACCTTAATTGCAAATGCCTTCCATTAGAAGAAACAAGCTCCATTTGGGAGAAAAGAGCATGAAATTCTTCTACAGCACATAGACAATGCAAATCTGACTCCGACCAGGATTTCTACCACCTCAGAAATGCCAAAAGAGAACTCTTTGCTTTTGCTGACCCAGTCTTTGCTGCCAAATGTATGAGTGAAGCAAGAAGATGAGCAAAAAACAAGATCATCAGAAAGAAAAACCATCTGGAGTGGAAAACTGACAAGATCTTTTATAACAGTTTATGGGCGAAAGCATCAGACTCAGATAAGAACATCATCAGTCTTTCGTCCTATTCCTTAACCCTGGACAAAAAACTTGCTCTGGGCTTTGGAATATCTTTTTCTTTCAAATCCACTGATACTTTTAGAGTGAAACATCTAGTATCTATTATGAAATCCACTAATAATGCCAATCAGGAATTTGATTTCATATCTAGTTCAATTTTAAATGCCTTGGCCAGTGATAACATTTCCAAGTGTAATGATATGCCACATAGATTCTAGAGCCACTGAAAATCTCAAGAAAAATAAAAATTTTCATATCACAAAATCACATAAGACTAGTCAGATCATGATTTTGAATACAGTGGACTATAGATGTAAACTTAAGGATCTTTTAAATGATAGTGAAACATAAGAAAGATTAACATCCAATCCCCTTAGTAATAAAGTGAGGACCTTCAACTCTAGACTAACCAATTGTTAAATAAGGACCAAGACATTCTGAAGTCAGTAAGGATTGTTAATCCCTCTCTTCCTTATATATATGGTCATATTAAATTAAAACTCACAAAGATGGATATCCTATCAGACCAATTAACTCCTCTTTTAATTCTTCTGGTTATAAATTAGCCAAATGGTTTGCTAAACACCTTAGCAATGTTCAGTGAAAACTCTCTCCATTGCATGTTATCAATAGCTTAGATTTTGTAAACAAGGCAAGGAACATTAATTAGCCTGAACATAAACTCATTAGTTTTGATGGGAACTCCCTTTTCACTTAAGTCCCCATTAAAGTCACCTTCTCATACCTAAGGAGGGAATTACCTGATCTCAGTTTTGCCTTTACCCCCTGCCCATAAAACCTTTCATTGACTTATAGAGCTTTGTTTCCAATAATGTTTTCCAAGGTTATGAAGGTAATTTTTATAGACAGATATTTGGTGTTGCTATAGGAAATCCCCTTAGTCCTATCTTCAGTAACTTAATCATGGAATACTTTGAGACTGAAATTCTAACTTCAATCGATAATTATCTAAAAATCTGGTTTAGATATGTTAATGATGTGTGGTCCTTATGGCCATCTTCCCGAGATTGTGATGTTTTCTTTCATGAATTGAATGATATTCATCCCACCATCAAATTCAAGATTGAATGGGAAAAGAAGGCAAATTGCCATTTCTTGGGTTGATAACTAGGGAATCTGATCATTTGTCCTTCGAGATCTACAGAAAACCTACCAACTGTGAGAGCTATAATATTTATTCTTCAGTACATGATTCTTCTGAAAAATTTCTTTAGTTCTGTCTATGTTTTTGAGAGCATTATGGATATGTGATCCCATAAGTCTGGTAGATGAATATATTTGTATAAGACATATCTTTAGGCAGTTATGGTATCCTAAGTGATTTGTGAATTAGGCTTATTGGAAAGAAAGGTAGACATTTTATGCATCTAATCACAAAAATGTGAAAAATGATGATAGGTCTAAATGTTTAGTGTTGCCCTATTCTAACTTTACTAATATAAGAAAGGTACTAAAAACATTGCTTTTAATGTTGCTTTCCAGTACAACATTATCAGTAAGACCTTAATTAAAAGTAGGCCAAATTATCTGAAAATTAGGAGTTGTTTACACTGTCATATGTAAGTCATGTAAAGACATATACATGGGTCGGACTGGTAAAACAGTAACTGAGAGATGCTATTGGCATTGCCATTCAGTACACGGGAATAACCACAAAAATGTAATTACTGAACATTGTCATGTAAACGATCACCCTGTAGACCTTAACATCCCAGTCAACCAGAGGCCAACCTCCCCCCATACAACCTTCCTTAACCACAAGGCACCCCTCACTTTCCCTTTAATGGTCAGACCAGTGTGTAATCGAGAATGGCAGAGAAGAGATGGAATTTGTGTGGTGGTGTTGGGATTGAAAAAACTTTTTGCATTGTTTGCACCTGATGAGGCAGGTTTGCACCTGATGAGGCAGATTGTCTCCATGAAACATGATATGCTGCACGTAAAGGAACTACCATTCCTTCAAACATAACCAGTTTTGCTCTCCTTCCACACATTCTTCATCACTCCCAGGGTCTTCACCCCCTCCTCCACCCTGTGACTCACTTCCTCTTCCATGGTTCTATTTGCTGCTAACTCCACTCCCAGATATCTAAAACACTTTGCCTCCTCCAATCAAACCCACATCCCAATTAACTTGTCCCTCAACCCTACTGAACCTAATTATCTTGCTCTTATTCGCACCCACTTTCAACTTTCTCCTTTCACACACTTTTCCAAACTCAGTCACCAACTTCTGCAGTTTCTCACTCATATCAGGCACTAGAGTTGTATCATTAAAGAACAGCTACTGACTCACTTCCAAGGTTCTCTCATCTCCAACAGACTGCATACTTGCCCCTCTCTCCTAAACTCTTGCATTTACCTCCCTAACCACCTCATCCATAAACAAATTAAACAACCATGGGGACATCACAAACCCCTGCGACAGACCGACCTTCACTGAAAACCACTCACTCTCCTCTCTTCCTACTCATACACATGCCTTACATCCTTCATAAAACTTTCACTACTTCTAGCAGCTTACCTTCTATACCATATATTCTTAAGACCTTCCACAAAGCATTTCTATCAACCCTATCATATACCCTTCATACAGATCCATCTGTTTTTTAAGTATTTCTCACACACATTTTTCAAGGCAAACACTTGATCCTCACATCCTCCACCATTTCTGAAACCACACTGATCTTCCCCAGTCTGATGCTATGTACATACCTTCACCCTCTCAATCAATACCTTCACATGTAATTTCAACGTATGCATATGCATACACAGACATATACATATATACACATGAACATATTCATACTTGCTGCCTTCATCCATTCTCATCGCTACCCCGCCACACATGACATGGCGCGCGCACACACACACACACACACACACACACCCATACGCATGTGAGGTAGTGCTAGGAAAAGACAACAAACGCTACATCCGTTCACCCTCAGTCTCTAGCTGTCATGTGTAATGCACCGAGACCACAGCTCCCTTTCCACATTTAGGCCCCAGAAAACTTTCCATGGTTTACCCCAGACGCTTCACATGCCCTGGTTCCATCTATTGATAGCTCGTCGACCCCGGTATACCACATCGTTCCAATTCACTCTATTCCTTGCACGCCTTTCACCCTCCTGTATGTTCAGGCCCCAATCGCTCAAAATCTTTTTCACTCCATCCTTCCACCTCCAATTTGGTCTCCCACCTCTCCTTGTTCTCTCCTCTGACACATATATCCTCTTTGTCAATCTTTCCTCACTCATTCTCTCCATATGACCAAACCATTTCAATACACCCTCTTCTGCTCTCTTAACCACACTCTTTTTATTACCACACATCTCTCTTACCCTTTCATTACTTAATCAAACCACCTCACACCACATATTGTCCTCAAACATTTCCTTTTCAACACATCCACCCCCCTCTGCACAACCCTATCTATAGATCACTTTTTAGAGCCATATAACATTGTTGGAACCACTATTCCTTCAAACATACTTATTTTTGCTCTGAGATAACATTTGCACCTTCCACACATTCTTCAAGGCTCCCAGAACCTTCGCCCCCTTCCCCACCCTGTGATTCACTTCCGCTTCCATGGTTCCATCCGCTACTAAATCCACTCTTAAGGTATCTAAAACAATTCACTTCCACCAGTTTTTCTCCATTCAAATTTACCTCCCAGTTGACTTGCCCCTCAACCCTACTCTACCTAATAACCTTGCTCTTATTCACATTTACTCTCAGCCTTTTTCTTTCTTACACTTTACCAAACTCAGTCACCAGCTTCTGCAGTTTCTCACCTGAATCAGCCACCAGCGCTGTATCATCAGCAAACAACAACTGACTCACATCCCAAGCCCTCTCATCCACAACAGATTGCATACTTGCCCCTCTCTCCAAAACTCTTGCATTCACCTCCCTAATAACCCCATCCATAAACAAATTAAAACAAACTTACCTCTTTATTTACTTGTCCCTCAACTCTACTGAACCTAATAATCTTGCTTTTATTTACATTTACTCTCAGCTTTCTTCTTTCACACACATTATTAAACTCAGTTTCTCACCCGAATCAGCTACAAGTGCTGTATCATCAGCAAGCAACAAATGACTCACTTCCCAAGCCCTCTCATCCAAAACAGAGTGCATACTTGCTTCTCTCTCCAAAACTCTTGCATTCACCTCCCTAACAACTCCATCCATAAATAAATCACAAAACCATAGAGACATCACACACCCCTGCCACAAACCGACATTCACTGGGAATCAGTCACTTTCCTCTTTTCCTACTTGTACACATACCTCACATCCCTAATAAAAACTTTTCACTGTTTCTAGCAAATTGCCTCCCACACGATATACTCGTAATACCTTCCACAGAGCATCTCTATCAACTCTATCACATGCCTTCTCCAGATCCATAAATGCTACATACAAATCCATCTGTTTTTCTAAGTATTTCTCACATACATTCTTCAAAGCAAACACCTGTTCCACACATCCTCTGCCACTTCTGAAACCACACTGCTCTTCCCCAATCTGATGCTCTGTACATGCCTTGACCCTCTTGATCAATACCCTTCCATATAATTTCCCAGGAATACTCAACAAACTTATACCTCTGTAATTTGAACACTCACCTATATCCCCTCTATTCCTCTGTAATTTGAACACTCACCTATATCCCCTTTACCTTTGTACAATGGCACTATGCATGCATTCCGCTAATCCTCAGGCACTTCACCATGAACCACACATACGTTGAATATCCTCACCAACCAGTCAACAACACTGTCACCCCCTTTATTAATAAATTCCAGTGCAATACCATCCAAACCCGCTGTGGTTTCGGTGCATTATACATGACAGCTAGAGACTGAGTGTAAAAGGAATGTGGCCTTTCTTGTCTTTTCCTAGCGCTACCTTGCGCGGGGGAGGGAGTGCCATTTTTTATGTGTGGTGGGGTGGCAACAGGAATGAATGAAGGCAGCAAGTATGAATATGTACATGTGTATATATGTATATGTCTATTTATGTATTCGTTGAAATGTATAGGTTTGTATATGTGCGTGTTGGGTGTTTATGTACATACATGTGTATGTGGGTGGGCTGGGCCATTCTTTCATCTGTTTCCTTGCACTACCTCGCTAACGTGGGAGACAGCGACTAAGTATAATAATAATGATAAATATGATAATGATAAATATAATTATCCCTGGGGATAGGGGAGAAAGAATACTTCCCACGCATTCCTCACGTGTCGTAGAAGGTAACTAAAGGGGACGGGAGCAGGGGGCTGGAAACCCTCCCCTCCTTGTATTTTAACTTTCTAAAAGGGGAAAGAGAAGAAGGAGTCATGCGGGGAGTGCTCATCCTCCTCGAAGGCTCAGATTGGGGTGTCTAAATGCGTGTGGATGTAACCAAGATGAGAAAAAAGGAGAGATAGGTAGTATGTTTCAGAAAAGGAACCTGGATGTTTTGGCTCTGAGTGAAACGAAGCTCAAGGGTAAAGGGGAAGAGTGGTTTGGGAATGTCTTGGGAGTAAAGTCAGGGGTTAGTGAGAGGACAGGAGTAAGGGAAGGAGTAGCACTACTCCTGAAACAGGAGTGGTGGGACTATGTGATAGAGTGTAAGAAAGTGAACTCTAGATTGATATGGGTAAAACTGAAAGTGGATGGAGAGAGATGGGTGATTATTGGTGCCTATACACCTGGGCTTGAGAAGAAAGATCATGAGAGGCAAGTGTTTTGGGAGCAGCTGAGTGAGTGTGATAGTAGTTTTGATGCTCGAGACCGGGTTATAGTGATGGGTGATTTGAATGCAAAGGTGAGTAAAGTGGCAGTTGAGGGAATAATTGGTGTACATGTGGTGTTCAGTGTTGTAAATGGAAATGGTGAAGAGCTTGTAGCTTTGTGCTGGAAAAGGACTGGTGATTGGGAATACCTGGTTTAAAAAGAGAGATATACATAAGTATAAGTATGTAAGTAGGAGAAATGGCCAGAGAGCGTTATTGGATTACGTGTTAATTGATAGGCGCATGAAAGAGAGACTTTTGGATGTTAATGTGCTGAGAGGTGCAACTGGAGGGATGTCTGATCATTATCTTGGGGAGGCGAAGGTGAAGATTTGTAGAGGTTTTCAGAAAAGAAGAGAGATTGTTGGGGTGAAAAGAGTGATGAGAGTAAGTGAACTTGGGAAGGAGACTTGTGTGAGGAAGTACCAGGAGAGACTGAGTACAGAATGTAAAAAGGTGAGAACAAAGGATGTAAGAGGAGTGGGGGAGGAATGAGATGTATTTAGGGAATCAGTGATGGCTTGCGCAAAAGATGCTTGTGGCATGAGAAGCGTGGGAGGTGGGCAGATTAGAAAGGGTAGTGAGTGGTGGGATGAAGTAAGATTATTAGTGAAAGAGAAGAGAAAGGCATTTGGACAATTTTTTCAGGGAAGTAATGCAAATGACTGGGAGATGTATAAAAGAGGCAGGAGGTCAAGAGAAAGGTGCAAGAGGTGAGAAAGAGGGCAAATGAGAGTTGGGGTGAGAGAGTATCATCAAATTTTGGGGAAAATAAAAAGATGTTTTGGAAGGAGGTAAATAAAGTGCGTAAGACAAGGGAACAAATTGGAACTTCAGTGAAGGGGGCAAGTGGAGAGGTGATAACAAGTAGTGGTGATGTAAGGAGATGGAGTGAGTATTTTGAAGGTTTGTTGAATGTGTTTGATAATAGAGTGGCAGATATAGGGTGTTTTGGTCGAGGTGGTGTGCAAAGTGAGAGGGTTAGGGAAAATGATTTGGTAAACAGAGAAGAGGTAGTAAAAGCTTTGCGGAAGATGAAAGCCGGCAAGGCAGGGGGTTTGGATGGTATTGCAGTGGACTTTAAAAAAGGGGTGACTGTATTGTTGACTGGTTGGTAAGGTTATTTAATGTATGTATGACTCATGGTGAGGTGCCTGAGGATTGGCAGAATGCATGCATAGTGCCAATGTACAAAGGCAAAGGGGATAAAAGTGAGTGCTCAAACTACAGAGGTATAAGTTTGTTGAGTATTGCTGGGAAATTATATGGGAGGGTGTTGATTGAGAGGGTGAAGGCATGTACAGAGCATCAGATTGGGGAAGAGCAGTGTGGTTTCAGAAGTGGTAGAGAATGTGTGAATCAGGTGTTTGCTTTGAAGAATGTATGAGAAATACTTAGAAAAGCAAATGGATTTGTATGTAGTATTTATGGATCTAGAGAAGGCATATGATAGAGTTGATAGAGATGCTCTGTGGAAGGTATTAAGAATATAAGGTGTGGGAGGCAAGTTGTTAGAAGCAGTGAAAAGTTTCTATCGAGGATGTAAGGTATATGTACATGTAGGAAGAGAGGAAAGTAATTGGTTCTCAGTGAATGTAGGTTTGTGGCAGGGGTGTGTGATGTCTCCATGGTTGTTTAATTTGTTTATGGATGGGGTTGTAAGGGAGGTGAATGCAAGAGTTTTGGAAAGAGGAGCAAGTATGCAGTCTGTTGTGGATGAGAGAGCTTGGGAAGTGAGTCAGTTGTTGTTCGCTGATGATACAGCGCTGGTGGCTGATCCGGGTGAGAAACTGCAGAAGCTGGTGACTGAGTTTGGTAAAGTGTGTGAAAGAAGAAAGGTGAGAGTAAATGTGAATAAGAGCAAGGTTATTAGGTACAGTAGGGTTGAGGGACATGTCAGTTGGGAGGTAAGTTTGAATGGAGAAAAACTGGAGGAAGTGAAGTGTTTTAGATAACTGGGAGTGGATTTGGCAGCGGATGGAACCATGGAAGCGGAAGTGAATCATAGGGTGGGGGAGGGGGCGAAAGTTCTGGGAGCATTCAAGAATGTGTGGAAGTCGTGGATATTATCTCAGAAAGCAAAAATGGGTATGTTTGAAGGAATAGTGGTTCCAACAATGTTATATGGTTGTGAGGCATGGGCTGTGGATAGAGTTGTACGGAGGAGGGTGGATGTGCTGGAAATGAGATGTTTGAGGACAATATGTAGTGTGAGATGGTTTGATTGAGTAAGTAATAATAGGATAAGAGAGATTTGTGGCAATAAAAAGAGTGTGGTAGAGAGAGCAGAAGAGGGTGTGTTGAAATGGTTTGGTCACATGGAGAGAATGAGTGAGGAAAGATTGACCAAGAGGATATATGTGTCAGAGGTGGAGGGAATGAGATGAAGTGGGAGACCAAACTTGAGGTGGAAAGTTGGAGTGAAAAAGATTTTGAGTGATCAAGGCCTGAACATGCAGGAGGGTGAAAGGCGTGCAAGGAATAGAGTGAATTGGAATGATGTGGTATACCGGGGTCGACGTGCTGTCAGTGGATTGAACCAGGACATGTGAAGCGTCTGGGGTAAACCATGGAAAGTTGTGTGGGGCCTGGATGTGGAAAGGGAGCTGTGGTTTCGGTGCATTATTACATGACAGCTAGAGACTGAATGTGAACAAAAGTGGCCTTTGTTGTCTTTTCCCTAGCGCTACCTTGCACACATTTGGGGGGAGGGGGTGGTTATATTCATGTATGGCGGGGTGGCGATGGGAATGAATAAAGGCAGACAGTATGAATTATGTGCATGTGTATATATGTATATGTCTGTGTGTGTATACATATGTATGTGTTGAGATGTATAGATATTGCATGTGTGGATGTGTATGTATATACATGTGTATGTGGGTGGGTTAGGCTATTCTTTCATCTGTTTCCTTGCGCTACCTCACTAATGCGGGAGACAGCGACACAGCAAAATAAAAAATATAAATAAATAATTGCTGTTTCCCATGTCAGCAAGGTAGTGCCAGGAAACAGACGAAGAATGGCCCATCCACTCATATACACATTTATATACATAAACTCCAATACATGCACATATACATACATATACATATCAAAATATGCATATACATACACATACTCAGACATATACATATATACTCATGTACATATTCATACTTGCTTGCCTTCAACCATTCTTGCCACTATCCTGCCGCACAGGAAATAACATTTCTGCCACCCCACTTCAGCAAGGTAGTGCCAGGAAAACAGACAGAAAAGGCCACATTTGTTCACCCTCAGTCTCCAATTGTCATGTGTACTCCACCAAAACCATAGCTCCCCATCCACATCCAGGCCCCACAGACCTTTCCATAGTTTAACCAAGATGCTTCACATGCCCTGGTTCAGTCCATTGACAGCACTTTGACCCCGGTCTACCACATTGTTCCAATTCACTCTATTCCTTGCACGCCTCTCACCTTCCCATATGTTCAGGCTCCAATTTGCTCAAAAATCTTTTTCACTCCATATTTTTATATTGACAAAATAATGCTGCATAGGTTGTTATAATTTTTTGATCCGCTGTCTGGTTCCATAGTTGTTCAGTGAAATGTTGCTCACGTTTATGGAAGTAGTTTCTTTGTTGTCTGGATGCTGCTCTAGGCATCTGCATGTTGCCACTGTATGTTGTTTTGAACATGAGTTGGTTGTGCGTGTTGCACTCACTTGTTATTTCTGTATATAATATTGCCCAGCAAGCACATAGGTTCCAGTAAGGAGTGTATTGGTATGAAATAAAAGAAAATTTTTTGAAAATTCAGCAGAAAGTGTAAATTCTACTGAAGGTAAAGGATGCATAAGTGCACAACCTATGGAACCATTTTGGTGTTAGTTCTTCAACCATTAATGATATAGAAGCCACCTAATAAGTTGTTAAAGTTCTCTGCTGAGTGACATGAATAAGGGCATTGCCAAGCATGAGACAATGCATGGTGCAAAATTGATAACCATTTTATGAGTAATGTCAGCAGCACTTCCATGTAGGTTCCATTCATAGTTACAGATGAATAAACCCTGTGAGTATCTCATACTTGCTTGCACAGATTCAAGCCACTCATGGCATTACTTACCTGAAACGAGAGGTGAGAAATTCTCTGCCTGTCAAAATTAGCTCTTTGACTTGCATAACAACTTATCTGCTCATCCTGTCTCATCTTGGACATGTGCCAACCACAGCACTTCAGCTTCTCTGTCATCACATATTGCTACAAAATTCTACATTGTACATTTTGGGATCAAGGAGTTTTGGGGAAGGTGTAATGTTGAAAACTTAGATTATATTTTATTTATTTATTTTATTATACTTTGTTGCTGTCTCCCGCGTTAGCAAGGTAGCACAATTAAACAGACGAAAGAATGGCCTAACCCACCCACATGCACATGTATATACATACACGTCCACACACGCACACATACATACCTATACATCTCAATGTATACATATATATATATATATATATATATACACTCAGACATATACACATGTACATAATTCATACTGTCTGCCCTTATTCATTCCCGTCGCCACCCTGCCACACATGAAATGACCGTGTGGGAGGTAGCCCGAGGAAAAAACAAAGGCCACATTCGTTCACACTCAGTCTCTAGCTGTCATGTATAATGCACCAAAACCACAACTCCCTTTCCACATCCAGGCCCCCCCAAAACTTTCCATGGTTTACCCCAGACGCTTCACATGCCCTAGTTCAATCCATTGACAGCACGTCAACCCTGGTATACCACATCGTTCCAATTCACTCTATTCCTTGCACGCCTTTCACCCTCCTGCATGTCCAGGCCCCGATGGCTCAAAATCTTTTTCACTCCATCTTTCCACCTCCAGTTTGGTCTCCCACTTTTTATTCCCTCCACCTCTAACACATATATCCTCTTTGACAATCTTTCCTCACTCATTTTCTCCATGTGACCAAACCATTTCAAAACACCCTCTTCTGCTCTCTCAACCACACTCTTTTTATTACTACACATCTCTCTTACCCATTCATTACTTACTCGATCAAACCACCTTACACCACATTTTGTTCTCAAACATCTCATTTCCAGCACATCCACCCTCCTCCGCACAACTCTATCTATAGCCCTCGCAACCATATAACATTGTTGGATCCACTATTCCTTCAAACATACCCATTTTTGCTTTCCAAGATAAGGTTCTCAACTTCCACACATTTTTCAATGCTTCAAGAACTTTCACCCCCTCCTCCACCCTATGATTCACTTCCGCTTCCATGGTTCCATCCGCTGCCAAATCCACTCCCAGATATCTAAAACACTTCACTTTCTCCAGTTTTTCTCCATTCAAACTTACCTCCCAATTGACTTGTCCCTCAACCCTACTGTACCTAATAACCTTGCTCTTATTCACATTTACTCTCAGCTCTCTTCTTTCACACTCTTTACCAAACTCAGTCACCAGCTTCTGCAGTTTCTCACCCGAATCAGCCACCAGCGCTGTATCTTCAGCAAACAACAACTGACTCACTTCCCAAGCTCTCTCATCCACAACAGACTACAAACTTGCCCCTCTTTCCAAAACTCTTGCATTCACCTCCCTAACAACCCCATCCATAAACAAATTAAACAACCATGGAGACATCACGCACCCCTGCTGCATACCAACATTCACTGAGAACCAATGACTTTCCTCGATAGAAACTTTTCACTGCTTCTAACAACTTGCCTCCCACACCATATACTCTTAATACCTTCCACAGAGCATCTATATCAACTCTATCATATGCCTTCTCCAGATCCATAAATGCTACATACAAATCCATTTGCTTTTCTAAGTATTTCTCACATACATTCTTCAAAGCAAACACCTGATCCACACATCCTCTACCACTTCTGAAACCACACTGCTCTTCCCCAATCTGATGCTCTGTACATGCCTTCACCCTCTCAATCAATACCCTCCCATATAATTTCCCAGGAATACTCAACAAACTTATACCTTTGTAATTTGAGCACTCACTTTTATCCCCTTTGCCTTTGTACAATGACACTAAGCAAGCATTCTGCCAATCCTCAGGCACCTCACCATGAGTCAGACACACATTAAATAACCTTACCAACCAGTCACCAATACAGTCACCCCCTTTTTTAATAAATTCCACTGCAATACCATCCAAGCCCGCTGCCTTGCCAGCTTTCATCTTCTGCAAAGCTTTTACTGCCTCTTCTCTGTTTACCAAATCATTCTCCCTAACCCTCTCACTTTGCACATAACCTCTACCAAAACACCCTATATGTGCCACTCTATCATCAAACACATTCAACAAACCTTCAAAATACTCACTCCATCTCCTCACATCACCACTACTTGTTATCACCTCCCCATTAGCCCCCCTTCATGATGTTCCCATTTGTTCCCTTGTCTTACACACTTTATTTACCTCCTTCCAAGCATCTTTTTATTCCTAAAATTCAATGATACTCTCACCCCAACTCTCATTTGCCCTCTTTTTCACCTCTTGCACCTTTCTCTTGACCTCCTGCTTCTTTCTTTTATACATCTCCCAGTCATTTGCATTATTTCCCTGCAAAAATCTCCAAATGCCTCTCTCTTCTCTTTCTCTAATAATCTTCTTCATCCCACCACTCACTACCCTTTCTAATCTGCTCACCTCCCACGCTTCTCATGCCACAAGCATCTTTTGCGCAAGCCATCACTGATTCCCTAAATACATCCCATTCCTCCCCCACTCCCCTAACGTCATTTGTTCTCACCTTTTTCCATTCTGTACTCAGTCTCTCCTGGTACTTCCTCACACAGGTCTCCTTCCCAAGCTCACTTACTCTCAACACTCTCTTCACCCCAACATTCTCTCTTTTCTCAAAACCTTTACAAATCTTCACCTTCGCCTCCACAAGATAATGATCAAACATCCCTCCAGTTGCACCTCTCAGCACATTACCATCCAAAAGTCTCTCTTTCATGTGCCTATCAGTTAACACATAATCCAATAACACTCTCTGACCATCTCTCCTACTTACATACATATACTTATGTATATCTCTCTTTTTAAACAAAGTATTCCCAATCACCAGTCCTTTTTCAGCATATAAATCTACAGGCTCTTCACCATTTCCATTTACAACACTGAACACCCCATGTACACCAATTATTCCCTCAACTGCCACATTACTCACCTTTGCATTCAAATCCCCCATCACCATAACCCGGTCTCATGCATCAAAAGTACTAACACACTCATCTGCTCCCAAAACACTTGCCTCTTATGGTCTTTCTTCTCATGCCAGGTGGATATGCACCAATAATCACCCATCTCTCTCCATGCATTTTCAGTTTTACCCAGATATTGGTCAAATAAAACTCAGCCTCTGCAAACACTGCACTAGAGTTGCCCTCTGCCAGTGGCCTGTTAAGGTTAAGGCACTAATGGCTAAGAAGTGGCACTCGAGTTCACTAGTTACGAAATTTTTGCCATGGCCACCTCCTTGAGGGAGTTTCAGGTGGAAAAAGGCATCAGAAATATAGATAGATAAAACTCAGCTATTTTTCATATTTGATTCCCTGTCAAGTAATATTAATGTCCATGAATCTGACAAAGTCACGAGTATGCTAATTTCTTGATCAGAAGTTTGCCAAATCAGCATGTAATTAGAGCAAAGAGACGTTGTGAAATGGGATAAGGGAACGAGGATGTAAGGCATGTGTACGTGTAGGAAGAGAGGAAAGTGCTTGGTTCTCTGTAAATGTTGATTTGTGGCAGGGGTGTGGGGTGTCTCCATAGTTGTTTAATTTGTTTATGGATGGGGTTGTTAGGGAGGTGAATGCAAGAGTTTTGGAAAGAGGGGCAAGTATCCAGTCTATTGTGGATGAGAGAGCTTGGGAAGTGAGTCATTTGTTTTTCACTGATGATACAGCGCTGGTGGCTGATTCGTGTGAGAAACTGCAGAAGCTGGTGACTGAGTTTGGTAAAGTGTGGGAAAGAAGAAAGGTGAGAGTAATTGTGAATAAAAGCAAGGTTATTAGGTACAGTAGGGTTGAGGGACAAGTCAGTTGGGAGGTAAGTTTGAATGGAGAAACACTGGAGGAAGTGAAGTGTTTTAGATATCTCGGAAAGGATTTGGCAGCGGATGGAATCATGGAAGCAGAAGTGAATCATAGGGTGGGGGAGGGGACAAAAGTTCTGGGAGCGTTGAAGAATGTGTGGAAGTCGAGAACATTATCTTGGAAAGCAAAAATGGGTATGTTTGAAGGAATAGTGGTTCCAAGAATGTTGTATGGTTGTGAGGCGTGGGCTATATATAGTTAGAGTTGTGCAGAGGAGGGTGGATTTGCTGGAAATGAAATGTTTGAGGACAGTATGTAGTGAGAGTTGCTTTGATCGAGTAAGTAATGAAAGGGTAAGAGAGATGTGTGGTGGTAAAAAGAGTGTGGTTGAGAAAGCAGAAGAGGGTGTTTTGAAATGGTTTGGTTACATGGAGAGAATGAGTGAGGAAAGATTGACAAAGAGGATATATGTGTCAGAGGTGGAGGGAACTAGGAGAAGTGGGGGACCAAATTGGAGGTGGAAAGATGGAGTGAAAAAGATTTTGAGTGATTGGGGCCAGAACATGCAGGAGGGTGAAAGGCGTGCAAGGAATAGAGTGAATTGGAACGATGTGGTATACCGGGGTCGATGTGCTGTCAATGGATTGAACCAGGGCATGTGAAGCGTCTGGGGTAAACCATGGAAAGTTCTGTGGAGCCTGGATGTGGAAAGGGAACTGTGGTTTCGGTGCATTATACATGACAGCTAGAGACTGTGTGAACGAATATGGCCTTTGTTGTCTTTTCCTAGCGCTACCTCGCGCACATGTGGGGGGAGGGGGGTTGTTATTTCATGTGTTGCGGAGTGGCGACAGGAATGAATAAGGGCAGACTATGAATTATGTACATGTGTATATATGTATATGTCTGTGTGTGTGTATTTATATGTATACGTTGAGATGTATAGGTATTTATATATGCGTGTGTGGACGTGTATGTATATACATGTGTATGTGGGTGGGTTTGGCCATTCTTTCGTCTGTTTCCTTGCACTACCTCGCTAACGTGGGAGATAGCGACAAAGTATAATAAATAAATAAATAAATAAATATATCCCTCGGGAAAGGGGAAAAAAGAATACTTCCCACGCATTCCTCACATATCTTAAAAGGCAACTAAAGGCAATGGGAGTGGGGGGCAAGAAACCCTCCCCTCCTTGAATTTTAACTTTCAAAAACGGGAAACAGAAAAAGGAGTCATGCAGGGAGTGCTCATCCTCCTCGAAGGCTCAGATTGGGGTGTCTAAATGTGTGTGGATGTAACCAAGATGAGAAAAAAGGAGAGATAGGTAGTATGTTTGAGAAAGGAACCTGGATGTTTTGGCTCTGAGTGAAACGAAGCTCAAGGGTAAAGGGGAAGAGTGGTTTAGGAATGTCTTGGGAGTAAAGTCAGGGGTTAGTGAGAGGACAGGAGTAAGGGAAGGAGTAGCACTACTCCTGAAACAGGAGTGGTGGGACTATGTGATAGAGTGTAAGAAAGTGACACTTAGATTGATATGGGTAAAACTGAAAGTGGATGGAGAGAGATGGGTGATTATTGGTGCCTATGCACCTGGGCTTGAGAAGAAAGATCATGAGAGGCAAGTGTTTTGGGAGCAGCTGAGTGAGTGTGATAGTAGTTTTGATGCTCGAGACCGGGTTATAGTGATGGGTGATTTGAATGCAAAGGTGAGTAAAGTGGCAGTTGAGGGAATAATTGGTGTACATGTGGTGTTCAGTGTTGTAAATGGAAATGGTGAAGAGCTTGTAGCTTTGTGCTGGAAAAAGGACTGGTGATTGGGAATACCTGGTTTAAAAAGAGAGATATACATAAGTATAAGTATGTAAGTAGGAGAAATGGCCAGAGAGCGTTATTGGATTACGTGTTAATTGATAGGCGCATGAAAGAGAGACTTTTGGATGTTAATGTGCTGAGAGGTGCAACTGGAGGGATGTCTGATCATTATCTTGGGGAGGCGAAGGTGAAGATTTGTAGAGGTTTTCAGAAAAGAAGAGAGATTGTTGGGGTGAAAAGAGTGATGAGAGTAAGTGAACTTGGGAAGGAGACTTGTGTGAGGAAGTACCAGGAGAGACTGAGTACAGAATGTAAAAAGGTGAGAACAAAGGATGTAAGAGGAGTGGGGGAGGAATGAGATGTATTTAGGGAATCAGTGATGGCTTGCGCAAAAGATGCTTGTGGCATGAGAAGCGTGGGAGGTGGGCAGATTAGAAAGGGTAGTGAGTGGTGGGATGAAGTAAGATTATTAGTGAAAGAGAAGAGAAAGGCATTTGGACAATTTTTTCAGGGAAGTAATGCAAATGACTGGGAGATGTATAAAAGAGGCAGGAGGTCAAGAGAAAGGTGCAAGAGGTGAGAAAGAGGGCAAATGAGAGTTGGGGTGAGAGAGTATCATCAAATTTTGGGGAAAATAAAAAGATGTTTTGGAAGGAGGTAAATAAAGTGCGTAAGACAAGGGAACAAATTGGAACTTCAGTGAAGGGGGCAAGTGGAGAGGTGATAACAAGTAGTGGTGATGTAAGGAGATGGAGTGAGTATTTTGAAGGTTTGTTGAATGTGTTTGATAATAGAGTGGCAGATATAGGGTGTTTTGGTCGAGGTGGTGTGCAAAGTGAGAGGGTTAGGGAAAATGATTTGGTAAACAGAGAAGAGGTAGTAAAAGCTTTGCGGAAGATGAAAGCCGGCAAGGCAGGGGGTTTGGATGGTATTGCAGTGGACTTTAAAAAAGGGGTGACTGTATTGTTGACTGGTTGGTAAGGTTATTTAATGTATGTATGACTCATGGTGAGGTGCCTGAGGATTGGCAGAATGCATGCATAGTGCCAATGTACAAAGGCAAAGGGGATAAAAGTGAGTGCTCAAACTACAGAGGTATAAGTTTGTTGAGTATTGCTGGGAAATTATATGGGAGGGTGTTGATTGAGAGGGTGAAGGCATGTACAGAGCATCAGATTGGGGAAGAGCAGTGTGGTTTCAGAAGTGGTAGAGAATGTGTGAATCAGGTGTTTGCTTTGAAGAATGTATGAGAAATACTTAGAAAAGCAAATGGATTTGTATGTAGTATTTATGGATCTAGAGAAGGCATATGATAGAGTTGATAGAGATGCTCTGTGGAAGGTATTAAGAATATAAGGTGTGGGAGGCAAGTTGTTAGAAGCAGTGAAAAGTTTCTATCGAGGATGTAAGGTATATGTACATGTAGGAAGAAAGGAAAGTAATTGGTTCTCAGTGAATGTAGGTTTGTGGCAGGGGTGTGTGATGTCTCCATGGTTGTTTATTTTGTTTATGGATGGGGTTGTAAGGGAGGTGAATGCAAGAGTTTTGGAAAGAGGAGCAAGTATGCAGTCTGTTGTGGATGAGAGAGCTTGGGAAGTGAGTCAGTTGTTGTTCGCTGATGATACAGCGCTGGTGGCTGATCCGGGTGAGAAACTGCAGAAGCTGGTGACTGAGTTTGGTAAAGTGTGTGAAAGAAGAAAGGTGAGAGTAAATGTGAATAAGAGCAAGGTTATTAGGTACAGTAGGGTTGAGGGACATGTCAGTTGGGAGGTAAGTTTGAATGGAGAAAAACTGGAGGAAGTGAAGTGTTTTAGATAACTGGGAGTGGATTTGGCAGCGGATGGAACCATGGAAGCGGAAGTGAATCATAGGGTGGGGGAGGGGGCGAAAGTTCTGGGAGCATTCAAGAATGTGTGGAAGTCGTGGATATTATCTCGGAAAGCAAAAATGGGTATGTTTGAAGGAATAGTGGTTCCAACAATGTTATATGGTTGAGGCATGGGCTGTGGATAGAGTTGTACGGAGGAGGGTGGATGTGCTGGAAATGAGATGTTTGAGGACAATATGTAGTGTGAGATGGTTTGATTGAGTAAGTAATAATAGGATAAGAGAGATTTGTGGCAATAAAAAGAGTGTGGTAGAGAGAGCAGAAGAGGGTGTGTTGAAATGGTTTGGTCACATGGAGAGAATGAGTGAGGAAAGATTGACCAAGAGGATATATGTGTCAGAGGTGGAGGGAATGAGATGAAGTGGGAGACCAAACTTGAGGTGGAAAGTTGGAGTGAAAAAGATTTTGAGTGATCAAGGGCCTGAACATGCAGGAGGGTGAAAGGCGTGCAAGGAATAGAGTGAATTGGAATGATGTGGTATACCGGGGTCGACGTGCTGTCAGTGGATTGAACCAGGACATGTGAAGCGTCTGGGGTAAACCATGGAAAGTTGTGTGGGGCCTGGATGTGGAAAGGGAGCTGTGGTTTCGGTGCATTATTACATGACAGCTAGAGACTGAATGTGAACAAAAGTGGCCTTTGTTGTCTTTTCCCTAGCGCTACCTTGCACACATTTGGGGGGAGGGGGTGGTTATATTCATGTATGGCGGGGTGGCGATGGGAATGAATAAAGGCAGACAGTATGAATTATGTGCATGTGTATATATGTATATGTCTGTGTGTGTATACATATGTATGTGTTGAGATGTATAGATATTGCATGTGTGGATGTGTATGTATATACATGTGTATGTGGGTGGGTTAGGCTATTCTTTCATCTGTTTCCTTGCGCTACCTCACTAATGCGGGAGACAGCGACATAGCAAAATAAAAAATATAAATAAATAATTGCTGTTTCCCATGTCAGCAAGGTAGTGCCAGGAAACAGACGAAGAATGGCCCATCCACTCATATACACATTTATATACATAAACTCCAATACATGCACATATACATACATATACATATCAAAATATGCATATACATACACATACTCAGACATATACATATATACTCATGTACATATTCATACTTGCTTGCCTTCAACCATTCTTGCCACTATCCTGCCGCACAGGAAATAACATTTCTGCCACCCCACTTCAGCAAGGTAGTGCCAGGAAAACAGACAGAAAAGGCCACATTTGTTCACCCTCAGTCTCCAATTGTCATGTGTACTCCACCAAAACCATAGCTCCCCATCCACATCCAGGCCCCACAGACCTTTCCATAGTTTAACCAAGATGCTTCACATGCCCTGGTTCAGTCCATTGACAGCACTTTGACCCCGGTCTACCACATTGTTCCAATTCACTCTATTCCTTGCACGCCTCTCACCTTCCCGTATGTTCAGGCTCCAATTTGCTCAAAAATCTTTTTCACTCCATATTTTTATATTGACAAAATAATGCTGCATAGGTTGTTATAATTTTTTGATCCGCTGTCTGGTTCCATAGTTGTTCAGTGAAATGTTGCTCACGTTTATGGAAGTAGTTTCTTTGTTGTCTGGATGCTGCTCTAGGCATCTGCATGTTGCCACTGTATGTTGTTTTGAACATGAGTTGGTTGTGCGTGTTGCACTCACTTGTTATTTCTGTATATAATATTGCCCAGCAAGCACATAGGTTCCAGTAAGGAGTGTATTGGTATGAAATAAAAGAAAATTTTTTGAAAATTCAGCAGAAAGTGTAAATTCTACTGAAGGTAAAGGATGCATAAGTGCACAACCTATGGAACCATTTTGGTGTTAGTTCTTCAACCATTAATGATATAGAAGCCACCTAATAAGTTGTTAAAGTTCTCTGCTGAGTGACATGAATAAGGGCATTGCCAAGCATGAGACAATGCATGGTGCAAAATTGATAACCATTTTATGAGTAATGTCAGCAGCACTTCCATGTAGGTTCCATTCATAGTTACAGATGAATAAACCCTGTGAGTATCTCATACTTGCTTGCACAGATTCAAGCCACTCATGGCATTACTTACCTGAAACGAGAGGTGAGAAATTCTCTGCCTGTCAAAATTAGCTCTTTGACTTGCATAACAACTTATCTGCTCATCCTGTCTCATCTTGGACATGTGCCAACCACAGCACTTCAGCTTCTCTGTCATCACATATTGCTACAAAATTCTACATTGTACATTTTGGGATCAAGGAGTTTTGGGGAAGGTGTAATGTTGAAAACTTAGATTATATTTTATTTATTTATTTTATTATACTTTGTTGCTGTCTCCCGCGTTAGCAAGGTAGCACAATTAAACAGACGAAAGAATGGCCTAACCCACCCACATGCACATGTATATACATACACGTCCACACACGCACACATACATACCTATACATCTCAATGTATACATTTTTTTTTTTTTTTTTTTTTTTATACTTTGTCGCTGTCTCCCGCGTTTGCGAGGTAGCGCAAGGAAACAGACGAAAGAAATGGCCCAACCCCCCCCCCATACACATGTACATACACACGTCCACACACGCAAATATACATACCTACACAGCTTTCCATGGTTTACCCCAGACGCTTCACATGCCTTGCTTCAATCCACTGACAGCACGTCAACCCCTGTATACCACATGACTCCAATTCACTCTATTTCTTGCCCTCCTTTCACCCTCCTGCATGTTCAGGCCCCGATCACACAAAATCTTTTTCACTCCATCTTTCCACCTCCAATTTGGTCTCCCTCTTCTCCTCGTTCCCTCCACCTCCGACACATATATCCTCTTGGTCAATCTCTCCTCACTCATTCTCTCCATGTGCCCAAACCATTTCAAAACACCCTCTTCTGCTCTCTCGACCACGCTCTTTTTATTTCCACACATCTCTCTTACCCTTACGTTACTTACTCGATCAAACCACCTCACACCACACATTGTCCTCAAACATCTCATTTCCAGCACATCCATCCTCCTGCGCACATCTCTATCCATAGCCCACGCCTCGCAACCATACAGCATTGTTGGAACCACTATTCCCTCAAACATACCCATTTTTGCTTTCCGAGATAATGTTCTCGACTTCCACACATTTTTCAAGGCTCCCAAAATTTTCGCCCCCTCCCCCACCCTATGATCCACTTCCGCTTCCATGGTTCCATCCGCTGACAGATCCACTCCCAGATATCTAAAACACTTCACTTCCTCCAGTTTTTCTCCATTCAAACTCACCTCCCAATTGACTTGACCCTCACCCCTACTGTACCTAATAACCTTGCTCTTATTCACATTTACTCTCAACTTTCTTCTTCCACACACTTTACCAAACTCAGTCACCAGCTTCTGCAGTTTCTCACATGAATCAGCCACCAGCGCTGTATCATCAGCGAACAACAATTGACTCACTTCCCAAGCTCTCTCATCCCCAACAGACTTCAATGTATACATATATATATATATATATACACTCAGACATATACACATGTACATAATTCATACTGTCTGCCCTTATTCATTCCCGTCGCCACCCTGCCACACATGAAATGACCGTGTGGGAGGTAGCCCGAGGAAAAAACAAAGGCCACATTCGTTCACACTCAGTCTCTAGCTGTCATGTATAATGCACCAAAACCACAACTCCCTTTCCACATCCAGGCCCCCCCAAAACTTTCCATGGTTTACCCCAGACGCTTCACATGCCCTAGTTCAATCCATTGACAGCACGTCAACCCTGGTATACCACATCGTTCCAATTCACTCTATTCCTTGCACGCCTTTCACCCTCCTGCATGTCCAGGCCCCGATGGCTCAAAATCTTTTTCACTCCATCTTTCCACCTCCAGTTTGGTCTCCCACTTTTTATTCCCTCCACCTCTAACACATATATCCTCTTTGACAATCTTTCCTCACTCATTTTCTCCATGTGACCAAACCATTTCAAAACACCCTCTTCTGCTCTCTCAACCACACTCTTTTTATTACTACACATCTCTCTTACCCATTCATTACTTACTCGATCAAACCACCTTACACCACATTTTGTTCTCAAACATCTCATTTCCAGCACATCCACCCTCCTCCGCACAACTCTATCTATAGCCCTCGCAACCATATAACATTGTTGGATCCACTATTCCTTCAAACATACCCATTTTTGCTTTCCAAGATAAGGTTCTCAACTTCCACACATTTTTCAATGCTTCAAGAACTTTCACCCCCTCCTCCACCCTATGATTCACTTCCGCTTCCATGGTTCCATCCGCTGCCAAATCCACTCCCAGATATCTAAAACACTTCACTTTCTCCAGTTTTTCTCCATTCAAACTTACCTCCCAATTGACTTGTCCCTCAACCCTACTGTACCTAATAACCTTGCTCTTATTCACATTTACTCTCAGCTCTCTTCTTTCACACTCTTTACCAAACTCAGTCACCAGCTTCTGCAGTTTCTCACCCGAATCAGCCACCAGCGCTGTATCTTCAGCAAACAACAACTGACTCACTTCCCAAGCTCTCTCATCCACAACAGACTACAAACTTGCCCCTCTTTCCAAAACTCTTGCATTCACCTCCCTAACAACCCCATCCATAAACAAATTAAACAACCATGGAGACATCACGCACCCCTGCTGCATACCAACATTCACTGAGAACCAATGACTTTCCTCGATAGAAACTTTTCACTGTTTCTAACAACTTGCCTCCCACACCATATACTCTTAATACCTTCCACAGAGCATCTATATCAACTCTATCATATGCCTTCTCCAGATCCATAAATGCTACATACAAATCCATTTGCTTTTCTAAGTATTTCTCACATACATTCTTCAAAGCAAACACCTGATCCACACATCCTCTACCACTTCTGAAACCACACTGCTCTTCCCTAATCTGATGCTCTGTACATGCCTTCACCCTCTCAATCAATACCCTCCCATATAATTTCCCAGGAATACTCAACAAACTTATACCTTTGTAATTTGAGCACTCACTTTTATCCCCTTTGCCTTTGTACAATGACACTAAGCAAGCATTCTGCCAATCCTCAGGCACCTCACCATGAGTCAGACACACATTAAATAACCTTACCAACCAGTCACCAATACAGTCACCCCCTTTTTTAATAAATTCCACTGCAATACCATCCAAGCCCGCTGCCTTGCCGGCTTTCATCTTCTGCAAAGCTTTTACTGCCTCTTCTCTGTTTACCAAATCATTCTCCCTAACCCTCTCACTTTGCACATAACCTCTACCAAAACACCCTATATGTGCCACTCTATCATCAAACACATTCAACAAACCTTCAAAATACTCACTCCATCTCCTCACATCACCACTACTTGTTATCACCTCCCCATTAGCCCCCTTCATGATGTTCCCATTTGTTCCCTTGTCTTACACACTTTATTTACCTCCTTCCAAGCATCTTTTTATTCCTAAAATTCAATGATACTCTCACCCCAACTCTCATTTGCCCTCTTTTTCACCTCTTGCACCTTTCTCTTGACCTCCTGCTTCTTTCTTTTATACATCTCCCAGTCATTTGCATTATTTCCCTGCAAAAATCTCCAAATGCCTCTCTCTTCTCTTTCACTAATAATCTTCTTCATCCCACCACTCACTACCCTTTCTAATCTGCTCACCTCCCACGCTTCTCATGCCACAAGCATCTTTTGCGCAAGCCATCACTGATTCCCTAAATACATCCCATTCCTCCCCCACTCCCCTAACGTCATTTGTTCTCACCTTTTTCCATTCTGTACTCAGTCTCTTCTGGTACTTCCTCACACAGGTCTCCTTCCCAAGCTCACTTACTCTCAACACTCTCTTCACCCCAACATTCTCTCTTTTCTCAAAACCTTTACAAATCTTCACCTTCGCCTCCACAAGATAATGATCAAACATCCCTCCGGTTGCACCTCTCAGCACATTACCATCCAAAAGTCTCTCTTTCATGTGCCTATCAGTTAACACATAATCCAATAACACTCTCTGACCATCTCTCCTACTTACATACATATACTTATGTATATCTCTCTTTTTAAACAAAGTATTCCCAATCACCAGTCCTTTTTCAGCATATAAATTACAGGCTCTTCACCATTTCCATTTACAACACTGAACACCCCATGTACACCAATTATTCCCTCAACTGCCACATTACTCACCTTTGCATTCAAATCCCCCATCACCATAACCCGGTCTCATGCATCAAAAGTACTAACACACTCATCTGCTCCCAAAACACTTGCCTCTTATGGTCTTTCTTCTCATGCCAGGTGGATATGCACCAATAATCACCCATCTCTCTCCATGCATTTTCAGTTTTACCCAGATATTGGTCAAATAAAACTCAGCCTCTGCAAACACTGCACTAGAGTTGCCCTCTGCCAGTGGCCTGTTAAGGTTAAGGCACTAATGGCTAAGAAGTGGCACTCGAGTTCACTAGTTACGAAATTTTTGCCATGGCCACCTCCTTGAGGGAGTTTCAGGTGGAAAAAGGCATCAGAAATATAGATAGATAAAACTCAGCTATTTTTCATATTTGATTCCCTGTCAAGTAATATTAATGTCCATGAATCTGACAAAGTCACGAGTATGCTAATTTCTTGATCAGAAGTTTGCCAAATCAGCATGTAATTAGAGCAAAGAGACATTGTGAAATGGGATAAGGGAACGAGGATGTAAGGCATGTGTACGTGTAGGAAGAGAGGAAAGTGCTTGGTTCTCTGTAAATGTTGATTTGTGGCAGGGGTGTGGGGTGTCTCCATAGTTGTTTAATTTGTTTATGGATGGGGTTGTTAGGGAGGTGAATGCAAGAGTTTTGGAAAGAGGGGCAAGTATCCAGTCTATTGTGGATGAGAGAGCTTGGGAAGTGAGTCATTTGTTTTTCACTGATGATACAGCGCTGGTGGCTGATTCGTGTGAGAAACTGCAGAAGCTGGTGACTGAGTTTGGTAAAGTGTGGGAAAGAAGAAAGGTGAGAGTAATTGTGAATAAAAGCAAGGTTATTAGGTACAGTAGGGTTGAGGGACAAGTCAATTGGGAGGTAAGTTTGAATGGAGAAACACTGGAGGAAGTGAAGTGTTTTAGATATCTCGGAAAGGATTTGGCAGCGGATGGAATCATGGAAGCAGAAGTGAATCATAGGGTGGGGGAGGGGACAAAAGTTCTGGGAGCGTTGAAGAATGTGTGGAAGTCGAGAACATTATCTTGGAAAGCAAAAATGGGTATGTTTGAAGGAATAGTGGTTCCAAGAATGTTGTATGGTTGTGAGGCGTGGGCTATATATAGTTAGAGTTGTGCAGAGGAGGGTGGATTTGCTGGAAATGAAATGTTTGAGGACAGTATGTAGTGAGAGTTGCTTTGATCGAGTAAGTAATGAAAGGGTAAGAGAGATGTGTGGTGGTAAAAAGAGTGTGGTTGAGAAAGCAGAAGAGGGTGTTTTGAAATGGTTTGGTTACATGGAGAGAATGAGTGAGGAAAGATTGACAAAGAGGATATATGTGTCAGAGGTGGAGGGAACTAGGAGAAGTGGGGGACCAAATTGGAGGTGGAAAGATGGAGTGAAAAAGATTTTGAGTGATTGGGGCCAGAACATGCAGGAGGGTGAAAGGCGTGCAAGGAATAGAGTGAATTGGAACGATGTGGTATACCGGGGTCGATGTGCTGTCAATGGATTGAACCAGGGCATGTGAAGCGTCTGGGGTAAACCATGGAAAGTTCTGTGGAGCCTGGATGTGGAAAGGGAACTGTGGTTTCGGTGCATTATACATGACAGCTAGAGACTGTGTGAACGAATATGGCCTTTGTTGTCTTTTCCTAGCGCTACCTCGCGCACATGTGGGGGGAGGGGGGTTGTTATTTCATGTGTTGTGGAGTGGCGACAGGAATGAATAAGGGCAGACTATGAATTATGTACATGTGTATATATGTATATGTCTGTGTGTGTGTATTTATATGTATACGTTGAGATGTATAGGTATTTATATATGCGTGTGTGGACGTGTATGTATATACATGTGTATGTGGGTGGGTTTGGCCATTCTTTCATCTGTTTCCTTGCACTACCTCGCTAACGTGGGAGATAGCGACAAAGTATAATAAATAAATAAATAAATAAATATATCCCTCGGGAAAGGGGAAAAAAGAATACTTCCCACGCATTCCTCACATATCTTAAAAGGCAACTAAAGGCAATGGGAGTGGGGGGCAAGAAACCCTCCCCTCCTTGAATTTTAACTTTCAAAAACGGGAAACAGAAAAAGGAGTCATGCAGGGAGTGCTCATCCTCCTCGAAGGCTCAGATTGGGGTGTCTAAATGTGTGTGGATGTAATCGAGATGAAAAAAGGGAGAGATAGGTAGTTTGTTTGAGGAAAGGAACCTGGATGTTTTGGCTCTGAGTGAAACAAAGCTCAAGGGTAAAGGGGAAGAGTGGTTTAGGAATGTTTTGGGAGTAAAGTCAGGGGTTAGTGAGAGGACAAGAGCAAGGGAAGGAGTAGCACTACCCCTGAAACAGGAGTGGTGGCAGTGTGTGATAGAGTGTAAGAAAGTACACTTTAGATTGATATGGGTAAAACTGAAAGTGGATGGAGCGAGATGGGTGATTATTGGTGCCTATGCACCTGGGCATGAGAAGAAAGATCATGAGAGGCAAAGGTTTTGGGAGCAGCTGAGTGAGTGTGTTAGTAGTTTTAATGCACGAGACCAGGTTATAGTGATGGGTGATTTGAATACAAAGGTGAGTAATGTGGCAGATGGTGTGCTTGGGGTGTTCAATGTTCTAAATGGAAATGGTGAAGAGCTTGTAGATTTGTGTGCTGAAAAAAGGACTAGTGATTGGAAATACCTGGTTTAAAAAGAGATATATACATTAGTATACATATGTAAGTAGTAGAGATGGCCAGAGGGCATTATTGGATCACGTGTTAATTGATAGGCGTGTGAAAGAGAGACTTTTAGATGTTAATGTGCTGAGAGGTGCAACTGGAGGGATGTCTGATCATTAAGAAGAGAGAATGTTGGGATGAAGAGGGTGGTGAGAGTAAGTGAGCTTGGGAAGGAGACTTGTTTAAGGAAGTACCAGGAGAGACTGAGTGTGAATGGAAAAAGGTTAGAGCAAAGGATGTAAGGGGAATGGGGGAGGAATGGGATGTATTTAGGGAAGCAGTGATGGCTTATGCAAAAGATGCTTGTGGCATGAGAAGTGTGAAAGCTGGGCAGATTAGACAGGGTAGTGAGTGGTGGGATGAAGAAGTAAGATTATTAGTGCAAGAGAAGAGAGAGGCATTTGGACGATTTTTGCAGGGAAATATTGCAAATGACTGGGAGATATATAAAAGAAAGAGGCAGGAGGTCAAGAGAAAGGTGCAAGAGGTGAAAAAGAGGGCAAATAAGAGTTGGGGTTAGAGAGTATCATTAAATTTTAGGGAAAATAAAAAGATGTTTTGGAAGGAAGGAAATAAAGTGTGTAAGACAAGAGGACAAATGGGAACATCAGTGAAGGGGGCTGATGGGGAGGTGATAACAAGTAGTGGTGATGTGAGAAGGAGATGGAGTGAGTATTTTGAAGGTTTGTTGAATGTGTTTGATAATAGAGTGGCAGATGTAGGGTGTTATGGTCGAGGTGGTGTCTGAAGTGATAGGGTTAGGGAGAATGATTCGGTAGACAGAGAAGAGGTAGTAAAAGCTTTGCGGAAGATGAAAGCCAGCAAGGCAGTGGGTTTGGATGGTATTGCAGTGGAATTGATTAAAAAAGGGGGATGACTGTGTTGGTGACTGGTTGGTAAGGATATTCAATGTATGTATGACTCATGGGAGGCAAGTTGTTAGAAGCAGTGAAAAGTTTTTATCGAGGATGTAAGGCATGTGTACGAGTAGGAAGAGAGGAAAGTGATTGGTTCTCAGAGAATGTAGGTTTGCGGCAGGGGTGTGTGATGTCTCCATGGTTGTTTAATTTGTTTATGGATGGGGTTGTTAGGGAGGTGAATGCAAGAGTTTTGGAAAGAGGGGCAAGTATGAAGTCTGTTGGGGAGAAGGCTTGGGAAGTGAGTCAGTTGTTGTTCGCTGATGATACAGCGCTGGTGGCTGATTCATGTGAGAAACTGCAGAAGCTGGTGACTGAGTTTGGTAAAGTGTGTGAAAGAAGAAAGTTGAGAGTAAATGTGAATAAGAGCAATGTTATTAGGTACAGTAGGGTTGAGGATCAAGTCAATTGGGAGGTAAGTTTGAATGAACTGGAGGAAGTGAAGTGTTTTAGATATCTGGGAGTGGATCTGGCAGCGGATGGAACTATGGAAGTGGAAGTGAATCATAGGGTGGGGGAGGGGGCGAAAATTCTGGGAGCCTTGAAGAATGTGTGGAAGTCGAGAACATTATCTCGGAAAGCAAAAATGGGTATGTTTGAAGGAATAGTGGTTCCAACAATGTTATATGGTTGCGAGGGCTATAGATAGAGTTGTGCGGAGGAGGGTGGATGTGCTGAAAATGAGATGTTTGAGAACAATATGTTTTGTGAGGTGGTTTGATCGAGTAAGTAATGAATGGGTAAGAGAGATGTGTGGTAATAAAAAGAGTGTGGTTGAGAGAGCAGAAGAGGGTGTTTTGAAATGGTTTGGTCACATGGAGAGAATGAGTGAGGAAAGATTGACCAAGAGGATATATGTGTTAGAGGTGGAGGGAACGAGAAGTGGGAGACCAAATTGGAGGTGGAAAGATGGAGTGAAAAAGATTTTGAGTGATCGGGGCCTGAACATGCAGGAGGGTGAAAGGCGTGCAAGGAATAGAGTGAATTGGAACGATGTGGTATACCGGGGTCGACGTACTGCCAATGGATTGAACCAGAGCATGTGAAGCGTCTGGGGTAAACCATGAAAAGTTCTGTGGGGCCTGGATGTGGAAAGGGAGCTGTGGTTTCGGTGCATTATTACATGATAGCTAGAGACTGAGTGTGAACGATGGAGTGAAAAAGATTTTGAGTGATCGGGGCCTGAACATGCAGGAGGGTGAAAGGCGTGCAAGGAATAGAGTGAATTGGAACGATGTGGTATACCGGGGTCGACGTACTGTCAATGGATTGAACCAGAGCATGTGAAGCGTCTGGGGTAAACCATGAAAAGTTCTGTGGGGCCTGGATGTGGAAAGGGAGCTGTGGTTTCGGTGCATTATTACATGATAGCTAGAGACTGAGTGTGAACGAATGGGTCCTTTGTTGTCTTTTCCTAGCGCTACCTCACACACATGAGGGGGGAGGGGGTTGTTATTTCATGTGTGGCGAGGTGGCTATGGGAATGAATAAAGGCAGACAGTATGAATTATGTACATGTGTATAAATGTATATGTCTGTGTGTGTATATATATATGTATACGTTGAGATGTATAGGTATGTATATTTGCGTGTGTGGACGTGTATGTATATACATGTGTATGTGGGTGAGTTGGGCCATTCTTTCATCTGTTTCCTTGCGCTACCTCGCAAACGCAGGAGACAGCGACAAAGCAAGAAAAAAAAAAAAAAAATTACTCATGGTGAGGTGCCTGTGGATTGGCAGAATGCATGCATATTGCCATTGTACAAAGTCAAAGGGGATAAAGGTGAGTGCTCAAATTACAGAGGTATAAATTTGTTGAGTATTCCTGGGAAATTATATGGGATGGTATTGATTGAGAGGGTGAAGGCATGTACAGAGCATCAGATTGGGGAAGAGCAGTGTGGTTTCAGAAGTGGTAGAGGATGTGTGGATCAGGTGTTTGCTTTGAAGAATGTATGTGAGAAATAATTAGAAAAGCAAATTAATTTGTATTTAGCATTTATGAGTCTGGAGAAGGCATATGATAGAGGTGATAGAGATGCTCTGTGATAGAGGTGATAGAGATGCTCTGTCGAAGGTATTAAGAATATATGGTGTGGGAGGCAAGGTGCTAGAAGCAGTGAAAAGTTTTTTAACGAGGATGTAAGGCATGTGTACGAGTAGGAAGAGAGGAAAGTGATTTGTTCTCAGGGAATGTCGGTTTGCGGCAGGGGTGCATGATGTCTCCATGGTTGTTTAATTTGTTTATGGATGGGGTTGTTAGGGAGGTGAATGCAAGAGTTTTGGAGAGAGGGGCAAGAATGCAGTCTGTTGTGGATGAGAGGGTTGGGAAGTGAGTCAGTTGTTGTTCACTTAGGATACATCGCTGGTGGATGATTCGGGTGAGAAACTGCAGAAGTTGGTGACTGAGTATAGTAAAGTGTGAGAAAGAAGAAAGCTGAGAGTAATTGTGAATAAGAGCAAGGTTATTAGGTACAGTAGGGTTGAGGGACAAGTCATTTGGGAGGTAAGTTTGAATGGAGAAAAACTGGAGGAAGTGAAGTATTTAGATATCTGGGAGTGGATTTGGCAGTGGATGGAACCATGGAAGTGGTAGTGAGTCACAGGGTGGGGAGGGGTGAAAGTTCTGGGAGGATTGAAAAATGTGTGGAAGGCGAGAACATTATCTCGGAAAGCAAAAATGGGTACGTTTGAAAAAATAGTGGTTCCAACAATGTTATATGGTTACGAGGCGTGGGCTATAGATAGAGCTGTGTGGAGGAGGGTGGATGTGTTGGAAATGAGATATTTGAGGACAATATGTGGTGTGAGGTGGTTTGATTGAGTAAGTAGTGAAAGGGTAGGAGACATGTGTGGTAATAAAAAGAGTGTGGTTGAGAGACCAGAGGAGGGTGTTTTGAAATGGTTTGGTCACATGGATAGAATGAGTGAGGAAAGATCAACAAAGAGGATATATGTGTCAGAGGTGGAAGGAATCGGGAGAAGTGGGTAACCAAATCGGAGGTGGAAGGATGGAGTGAAAACGATTTTGAGTGATTGGGGCCTGAACATGCAAGAGGGTGAAAAGCAAGCAAGGAATAGAGTGAATTGGAACGATGTGGTATACCGGGGTCTGTGTGGTGTAAATGGATTGAACCAGAGCATGTGAAGCGTCTGGGGTAAACCATTGAAAGTTTTGTGGGGCCTGGATGTGGAAAGGCAGCTGTGATTTCAGTCCATTACACATGACATCTAGAGACTGTGTGAATGAATGTGGCCTTTCTTGTCTTTTCCTAGCGCTACCTCGTGCTCATGCGGAGTGAGAGGGTTGTCATTTCTTGTGTGGCAGGGTGGCGACGGGAATGAATAAAGGCAGCAAGTGAGAATTATGTACATGTGTATATATGTATTTGTCTGTGTATGTTTATATATGTCTACATTGAAATGTATAGGTATGTATATGTCTGTGTGTGGATGTGTATGTACATACATGTGTTTGTTGGTGGGTTGGGCCATTCTCTCGTCTGTTTCCTTGCACTACCTTGCTAATGCGGGAGACAGCAACAAAGTATACTAAATACAAATAAAAAGAAATATATTTTTTATTTTGCTTTATCGCTGTCTCCCGCATTAGCAAGGTAGTGCAAGGAAACAGACAAAAGAATGGCCCAACCCACCCACATACACGTATATACATACACATCCACACACGCACATATACATACCTATACATTTCAACGGATACATATATATGGTGGCTGATTCGGGTGAGAAACTGCAGAAGCTGGTGACTGAGTTTGGTAAAGTGTGTGAAAGAAGAAAGCTGAGAGTAAATGTGAATAAGAGCAAGGTTATTAGGTACAGTAGGGTTGAGGGACAAGTCAATTGGGAGGTAAGTTTGAATGGAGAAAAACTGGAGGAAGCAAAGTGTTTTAGATATCTGGGAGTGGATATGGCTGCGGATGGAACCATGGAAGCGGAAGTGAATCATAGGGTGGGGAAGGGGGCAAAAGTTCTAGGAGCGTTGAAGAATGTGTGGAAGTCGAGAACATTATCTTGGAAAGCAAGAATGGGTATGTTTGAAAGAATAGTGGTTCCAAAAATGTTATATGGTTGTGAGGCAGTGGGCAATAGATAAGAGTTGTGCGGAGGAGGGTGGATGTGCGGGAAATGAGATGTTTGAGGACAATATGTGGTGTAAGGTGGTTTGATCAAGTAAGTAATGAAAGGGTAAGAGAGATGTGTGGTAATAAAAAGAGTGTGGTTGAGAGAGCTGAAGAGGGTGTTTTGAAATGGTTTGGTCACATGGAGACAATGAATGAGGAAAGATTGACCAAGAGGATATATGTGTCAGAGGTGGAGTGAATGAGGAGAAGTGGGAGACCAAATTGGAGGTGGAAAGATGGAGTGAAAAGAATTTTGAGTGATCGGGGCCTGAACATGCAGGAGTGTGAAAGGCGTGCAAGGAATAGAGTGAATTGGAACGATGTGGTATACCGGGGTCGACGTGCTGTCAGTGGATTGAATCAGGGCATGTGAAGCGTCTAGGGTAAACCATGGAAAGTTCTGTGGGGCCTGGATGTGGAAAGGGAGCTGTGGTTTCGGTGCATTATTACATGACAGCTAGAGACCAAGTGTGAACGAATGTGGCATTTGTTTTTTCCTAGTGCTACCTCGTGCTTATGTGGGGGAAGGGGTTGTTATTTCATGTGTGGCGGGGTGGCGACGGGAATGAATAAGGGCAGACAGTATGAATCATGTACATGTGAATATATGTATATGTCTGTGTGTGTATATATATGTATATGTTGAGATGTATAGGTATGTATATGTGCGTGTGTGGACGTGTATGTATATACATGTAAACATGGGTGGGTTTAGCCATTCTTTCATGTTTCGTTGTGCTACCTCACTAACGTGGGAGACAGCGACAAAGTATAATAAAATAAATAATTAAATAAATGAATAAATGAATAAATAAACAGGAGTTGTGGGAGTATGTGATAGAGTGTAAGAAAGTAAATTCTCGATTGATATGGGTAAAACTGAAAGTTGATGGAGAGAGGTGGGTGATTATTGGTGCATATGCACCTGAGCATGAGAAGAAAGATCATGAGAGGCAAGTGTTTTGGGAGCAGCTGAATGAGTGTGTTAGTGGTTTTGATGCACAAGACCGGGTTATAATGATGGGTGATTTGAATGAAAAGGTGAGTAATGTGGAAGTTGAGGGAATAATTGGTATACATGGGGTGTTCAGTGTTGTAAATGGAAATGGTGAAGAGCTTGTACATTTATATGCTGAAAAAGGACTGGTGATTGGGAATACCTGGTTTAAAAAGCGAGATATACATAAGTATACGTATGTAAGTAGGAGAGATGGCCAGAGAGCATTATTGGATTACGTGTTAATTTATAGGCGTGCGAAAGAGAGACTTTTGGATGTTAATGTGCTGAGAGGTGCAACTGGAGGGATGTCTGATCATTATCTTGTGGAAGCGAAGGTGAAGATTTGTGGGGGTTTTCAGAAAAGAAGAGAGAATGTTTCGATGAAGAGAGTGGTTAGAGTAAGTGAGCTTGGGAAGGAGACTTGTGTGAGGAAGTACCAGGAGAGACTGAGTACAGAATGGAAAAAGGTGAGAACAAAGGAGGTAAGGGGAGTGGGGGAGGAATGTGATGTATTTAGGGAAGCAGTGATGGCTTGCACAAAAGATGCTTGTGGCATGAGAAGCGTGGGAGGTGGGTTGATTAGAAAGGGTAGTGAGTGGTCGGATGAAGAAGTAAGATTGTTAGTGAAAGAGAAGAGAGAGGCATTTGGACGATTTTTGCAGGGAATAAATGCAAATGAGTGGGAGATGTATAAAAGAAAGAGGCAGGAGGTCAAGAGAAAGGTGCAAGAGGTGAAAAAGAGGGCAAATGAGAGTTGGGGTGAGAGAGTATCATTAAATTTTAGGGAGAATAAAAAGATGCTTTGGAAGGAGGTAAATAAAGTGCGTAAGACAAGGGAGCAAATGGGAACTTCAGTGAAGGGGGCTAATGGGGAGGTGATAACAAGTAGTGGTGATGTGAGAAGGAGATGGAGTGAGTATTTTGAAGGTTTGTTGAATGTGTTTGATGACAGAGTGGCAGATATAGGGTGTTTTGTTTGAGGTGGTGTGCAAAGTGAGAGGGTTAGGGAAAATGATTTGGTAACCAGGGAAGAGGTAGTAAAAGCGTTGCAGAAGATGAAAGCCGGCAAGGTAGCAGGTTTGGATGGTATTGCAGTGGAATTTATTAAAAAAGGGGGTGACTGTATTGTTGACTTGTTGGTAAGGTTATTTAATGTATGTATGATTCATGGTGAGGTGCCTGAGGATTGGCGGAATGCTTCAATAGTGCCATTGTACAAAGGCAAAGGATCCCGGATAAGAGTGAGTGCTCAAATTACAGAGGTATAAGTTTGTTGAGTATCCCTGGTAAATTATACGGGAGGGTATTGATTGAGAGGGTGAAGGCATGTACAGAGCATCAGATTGGGGAAGAGCAGTGTGGTTTCAGAAGTGGTAGAGCATGTGTGGATCAGGTGTTTGCTTTGAAGAATCTATGTGAGAAATACTTAGAAAAGCAAATGGATTTGTATGTAGCATTTATGGATCTAGAGAAGGCACATGATAGAGTTGATAGAGATGCTCTGTGGAAGGTATTAAGAATATATAGTGTGGGAGGCAAGTTAGAAGCAGTGAAAAATTTTTATCGAGGATGTAAGGCATGTGTACGTGTAGGAAGAGAGGAAAGTGATTGGTTCTCAGTGAATGTAGGTTTGCGGCAGGGGTGTGTGATGTCTCCATGGTTGTTTAATTTGTTTATGGATGGGGTTGTTAGGGAGGTGAATGCAAGAGTTTTGGAAAGAGGAGCAAGTATGCAGTCTGTTGTGGATGAGAGAGCTTGGGAAGTGAGACAGCTGCTGTTCGCTGATGATACAGCACTGGTGGCTGATTCATCTGAGAAACTGCAGAAGCTGGTGACTGAGTTTGGTAAAGTGTGTGAAAGAAGAAAGTTAAGAGTAAATGTGGATAAGAGCAAGGTTATTAGGTACAGTAGGGTTGATTGTCAAGTCAATTGGGAGGTATGTTTGAATGGAGAAAAACTGGAGGAAGTGAAGTGTTTTAGATATCTGGGAGTGGATCTGGCAGCGGATGGAACCATGGAAGCGGAAGTGAATCATAGGGTGGGGGAGGGGGCG
This sequence comes from Panulirus ornatus, assembly GCF_036320965.1. Lineage (NCBI taxonomy): Eukaryota > Metazoa > Arthropoda > Malacostraca > Decapoda > Palinuridae > Panulirus > Panulirus ornatus. The sequence continues at coordinate 16,532,033 of NC_092267.1, read as the reverse complement.
AAAATTCTGGGAGCCTTAAAGAATGTTTGGAAGTCGAAAACATTATCTCGGAAAGCAAAAATGGGTATGTTTGAAGGAATAGTGGTCCCAACAATGTTGTACGGCTGCAAGGCATGGGCTATGGATAGAGTTGTGCACAGGAGGGTGGATGTGCTGGAAATGAGATGTTTGAGGACAAAATGTGGTGTGAGGTGGTTGGATCGAGTAAGTAATGTAAGGGTAAGAGAGATTTTTTTTTCTTTTAAACTATTAGCCATTTCCCGCATTAGCGAGGTAGCGTTAAGAACAGAGGACTGGGCCTTTTTTGGAATATCCTCACCCGGCCCCCTCTGTTCCTTCTTTTGGAAAATTAAAAAAAAAAACGAGAGGGGAGGATTTCCAGCCCCCCGCTCCCTCCCCTTTTAGTCGCCTTCTACGACACGCAGGGAATACGTGGGAAGTATTCTTAATCCCCTATCCCCAGGGATAAGAGAGATGTGTGGAAATAAAAAGAGTGTGGTTGAGAGAGCAGAAGAGGGTGTTTTGAAATGGTTTGGTCACATGGAGAGAATGAGTGAGGAAAGATTGACCAAGAGGATATATGTGTCAGAGGTGGAGGGAACGAGAAGAAGTGGGAGACCAAATTGGAGGTGGAAAGATGGAGTGAAAAAGATTTTGAGTGATCGGGGCTTGAACATGCAGGAGGGTGAAAGGGGTGCAAGGAATAGGGTGAATTGGAACGATGTGGTATACCGGGGTCAACATGCTGTCAATGGATTGAACCAGGGCATGTGAAGCATCTGGGGTAAACCATGGAAAGTTCTGTGGGGCCTGGATGTGGAAAGGGAGCTGTGGTTTCGGTGCATTATTACACGACAGCTAGAGACTGAGGGTGAACGAATGGGGCCTTTGTTGTCTTTCCTAGCGCTACCTTGCACACATGAGGGGGGAGGGGGTTGTTATTCCATGTTTGGCGAGGTGGCGATGGGAATAAATAAAGGCAGACAGTATGAATTATGTACATGTGTATATATGTGTATGTCTCTGTGTGTATATATATGTGTACATTGAGATGTATAGGTATGTATATTTGCGTGTGTGGACGTGTATGTATATACATGTGTATGTGGATGGGTTGGGCCATCCTTTCATCTGTTTCCTTGCGCTACCTCGCTAACGCGGGAGACGGCGACAAAGCAAAATAAATAAATAAATATAAAATATGATTTATTTCTTATTTTGTGGTTTGGATGGCATTGCTGTGGAATTTATTAAAAAAGGGGGTGACTGTATTGTTGACTGGTTGATAAGGTTATTTAGTGTATGTATGACTCAGGGTGAGGTGCCTGAGGATTGGCGGAATGCTTGCATGGTGCCATTGTACAAAGGCAAAGGGGATAAAAGTGAGTGCTCAAATTACAGAGGTATAAGTTTGTTGAGTATTGCTGGGAAATTATATGGGAGGGTATTGATTGAAAGGGTGAAGGCATGTACAGAGCATCAGATTGGGGAAGAGCAGTGTGGTTTCAGAAGTGGTAGAGGATGTGTGGATCAGGTGTTTGCTTTGAAGAATGTATGTGAGAAATACTTAGAAACGCAAATGTATATAACATATATATACATGCACAGACATATACATATATACACATGTACATAATTCATACCTGCTGCCTTTACTCATTCCTGTCGCCACCTCGCCACACATGAAATGACATCCCCCTACCCCCCGCATGCGTGCGAGGTATTGCTAGGAAAAGACAACAAAGGCCACATTCGTTCACACAGTCTCTTAACTGTCATGTATAATGGACCAAAACCACCACTCCCTTTCCACATCCATGCCCCACAAAACTTTCCATGGTTTACCCGAGACGCTTCACATGCCCTGGTTCAATCCATTGACAGCACGTCGACCCCAGTATACCACATCATTCCAATTCACTCTATTTGTTGCATGCCTTTCACCTTCCTGCATGTTCAGGCCCCAATTGCTCAAAATCTTTTTCACTCCATCCTTCCACCTCAAATTTGGTCTCCTGCTTCTCCTTGTTCCCTCCACCTCTGACACATATATCCTCTTTGTCAGTCTTTCCTCACTCATTCTCTCCATGTGACCAAAGCATTTCAATACACCCTCTTCTGCTTTCTCAACCACACTCTTTTTATTTCCACACATCTCTCTTACACTTTCATTACTCACTCAATCAAACCACCTCACACCTCATATTGTCCTCAAACATCTCATTTCCAACACATCCACCCTTCTCCAGAGAGCCCTATCTATAGCCCATGCCTCGCAACCATATAACTTTGTTGGAACCACTATTCCTTTAAACATACCCATTTTTGGTTTCCAAGACAATGTTCTCGTCTTCCACACATTCTTCAGTGCTACCAAAGCCTTCACCCCCTCCCCCACTCTGTGACTTTACTTCCGCTTGCATGATTCCATCCACTGTCAAATCCATTCTCAGATATCTAAAACACTTCACTTCCTTCAGTTTTTCTCCATTCAAACTTACCTCCCAGTTGACTTGTCCCTCAACCTTACTCTACCTAATAACTTTGTTCTTATTAACATTTACTGTCGGCTTTCTTCTTACAAACACTTTACCAAATTCAGTCACCAGCTTCTGCAGTTTCTCACCCCAATCAGCCACCAGCGCTGTATCATGAGCGAACAACAACTGACTCACTTCCCAAGCCCTCTCATCTATAACAGACTGCATACTTGCCCCTCTCTCCAAAAGTCTTACATTCACCTCCCTAACAACCCCATCCACAAACAAATTAAACAACCATGGATGCATCATGCATCCCTGCCACAAACCGACATTCACTGAGAACCAGTCTCTTTCCTCTCTTCCCACTCTTACACATGCCTCACATCCTCAATAAGAACTTTTCACTGCTTCTCGCAACTTGCCTCCCACACCATGTATTCTTAATACCTTCCACAGAGCATCTCTATCAACTTTATCATATGCCTTCTCCAGATCCATAAATGCTTCATACAAATCCATTTGCTTTTCTAAGTATTTCTCACATACATTCTTCAAAGCAAACACCTGATCCACACATCCTCTACCACTTCTGAAACCACACTGCTCTTCCCCAATCTGATGCTCTGTACATGCCTTGACCCTCTTGATCAATACCCTCTCATATAATTTCCCAGGAATACTCAACAAACTTTTTTTTTTTTTTTTTTTTTTGCTTTGTCGCTGTCTCCCGCGTTTGCGAGGTAGCGCAAGGAAACAGACGAAAGAAATGGCCCAACCCACCCCCATACACATGTATATACATACGTCCACACACGCAAATATACATACCTACACAGCTTTCCATGGTTTACCCCAGACGCTTCACATGCCTTGATTCAATCCACTGCCAGCACGTCAACCCCGGTATACCACATCGCTCCAAATCACTCTATTCCTTGCCCTCCTTTCACCCTCCTGCATGTTCAGGCCCCGATCACACAAAATCTTTTTCACTCCATCTTTCCACCTCCAATTTGGTCTCCCTCTTCTCCTCGTTCCCTCCACCTCCGACACATATATTCTCTTGGTCAATCTTTCCTCACTCATTCTCTCCATGTGCCCGAACCATTTCAAAACACCCTCTTCTGCTCTCTCAACCACGCTCTTTTTATTTCCACACATCTCTCTTACCCTTACGTTACTTATTCGATCAAATCACCTCACACCACATATTGTCCTCAAACATCTCATTTCCAGCACATCCATCCTCCTGCGCACAACTCTATCCATAGCCCACGCCTCGCAACCATACAACATTGTTGGAACCACTATTCTTTCAAACATACCCATTTTTGCTTTCCGAGATAATGTTCTCGACTTCCACACATTCTTCAAGGCTCCCAGAATTTTTGCCCCCTCCCCCACCCTATGATCCACTTCCGCTTCCATGGTTCCATCCGCTGCCAGATCCACTCCCAGATATCTAAAACACTTCACTTCCTCCAGTTTCTCTCCATTCAAACTCACCTCCCAATTGACTTGACCCTCAACCCTACTGTACCTAATAACCTTGCTCTTACTCACATTTAGTCTTAACTTTCTTCTTTCACACACTTTACCAAACTCAGTCACCAGCTTCTGCAGTTTCTCACATGAATCAGCCACCAGCGCTGTATCATCAGCGAACAACAACTGACTCACTTCCCAAGCTCTCTCATCCCCAACAGACTTCATACTTGCCCCTCTTTCCAAAACTCTTGCATTCACCTCCCTAACAACCCCATCCATAAACAAATTAAACAACCATGGAGACATCACACACCCCTGCCGCAAACCTACATTCACTGAGAACCAATCACTTTCCTCTCTTCCTACACATACACATGCCTTACATCCTCGATAAAAACTTTTCACTGCTTCTAACAACTTGCCTCCCACACCATATATTCTTAATACCTTCCACAGAGCATCTCTATCAACTCTATCATATGCCTTCTCCAGATCCATAAATGCTACATACAAATCCATTTGCTTTTCTAAGTATTTCTCACATACATTCTTCAAAGCAAACACCTGATCCACACATCCTCTACCACTTCTGAAACCACACTGCTCTTCCCCAATCTGATGCTCTGTACATGCCTTCACCTTCTCAATCAATATCCTCCCATATAATTTACCAGGAATACTCAACAAACTTATACCTCTGTAATTTGAGCACTCACTCTTATCCCCTTTGCCTTTGTACAATGGCACTATGCACGCATTCCGCCAATCCTCAGGCACCTCACCATGAGTCATACATACATTAAATAACCTTACCAACCAGTCAACAATACAGTCACCCCCTTTTTTAATAAATTCCACTGCAATACCATCCAAACCTGCTGCCTTGCCGGCTTTCATCTTCCGCAAAGCATTTACTACCTCTTCTCTGTTTACCAAATCATTTTCCCTAACCCTCTCACTTTGCACACCACCTCAACCAAAACACCCTATATCTGCCACTCTATCATCAAACACATTCAACAAACCTTCAAAATACTCACTCCATCTCCTTCTCACATCACCACTTATACCTCTGTAATTTGAGCATTCACTCTTATCCCCTTTGCCTTTGTACAATGGCACTATGCAAGCATTCCGCCAATCCTCAGGCACCTCACCATGAGTCATACATACAGTACATTAAATATCCTTACCTACCAGCCTGGTATATTTGGGTATGATTTTTTCACAATCAGATTTTACTATTTCAGGTTTTCATTAGTGATGTTTGTCGTCATGTGTAAGTGATATTGCTCAAAAAATAATTATGTAATGTAGAAGGTTCAGATTTCATACAGGCTTCATTGACATAACATTTACTTGCCAGTATATGGAAAAAATCTTTGCCGTAGTGTCTGGTAACCAACCATGCATAGGATGCTTCTGCTGCAAGCATTAGTCACTTTTTACATACACACCCCAGTTGCAGTGAGCAGAAAAATGTTCTGGGTGCATTTGCCCCCAGCTGCAGTGAATAGAAAAGATATTACCAGGGTTATGTATTCTTGGAAGTGAGATAAATTTAATGAGCAAATTTAGGAAAAATAGAGTTTAGGAAAACAACTTGATTGTAGAGTGAAACGCAGTATACTCTTTAAGTGGATCAGATAATAGATTTTAACTTTTTTTTCATCCTCAAGGTGCAAGGAAAAAATAGTAAGAGGTGCAAAAGAATTTTTTTTTTTTTTTTGTAAGTAAGGGTTATCAGAGGGTTACTTAATGGGCCTAATCAATGACTTTTCACCATGCAAACACATGACAACTTACCTTTCTGATGACTTCTTCGACTTTTGCCTGACTGTAATTAACTAAAGCTTTCCCACACCATCCATATGAAGCTTTACAGCCAAACACTTAGACTCAACCACAATTTCCACTTCTTGATGCAAACTGATCTTACAACCTGACGTCCCCATTGTTCACATTCACCATCCTCCTGCATACATCATCAGACCACCTCAACATTCCCTCCGTCTCATATTTAGCTAACAACACAATATCATCTGTGGCATCTTCCATGTTCTCTGTTGTTAAGAATTATGCCAGTCACCTCACCTTAATCGCATCTTACATAAGAAGATTTCTAAAATAGTTCATGTATCTATGTATCTTACTGCTGATTGAAACCAATTTCCTTGTCTTTGCAGGATGCTGGATGATTTTGGTCATGAAATGGAAAACACTCAGAGCAAGATGGAAAATACACTTAGTAAAATGGCCAAAGTCATGCACTTGTCAAATGGTATGTACTAAAAAGTCTTTTGTTCATTAAGACATTAAGTGACAGAGTGTAGATTTAGGTAGCTGCAAGGTGATGTGTTTTATGGTTGACACTTTTTTTTTTTAAATGGAGAAGTTTGGAAGTAAATTTTGAAGTAAATTCTTACAGCTAACTTGCTTATGTGGAAAGGCAGTTAGGTATGAAAAAAATGTGGTGGAAATGAAGTATGGAGGGAGGGATAATAAGAAGAAATGGTGGAAATGAAGTATGGAGGGAAGGATAAGAAGTCATTGATAATAATAAAATGAACTAGGGGCTGAAGTAATCATTTAGTTTAGTGTTTAAAAAGTATGATACTTGTGATGTAGCTGTTAGCATTCCTGTGATGCATTCACGGGCTGCCATGAGTCACTTGCAAAGGTTCTAATCCTGGTTGCAGCAGTCAGTCCATAGTAGTCCTAGCTGTTCATTCACCCCGAGGGGATTAGTCAAAATACAGGTATCTAACTCAGGCTGGGATGAGAATAAAAGTGAATAAGAGAAAGGTCATTAGGTTCAGCTGGGTTGGGGGACAAGTTAGTTAGGATGTACGTTTGAATGGAGAAACATTGGACGAAGTGAAGTGTTTTAGATTTTGGGAGTGGACTTGGCATTGAATGGAACCATAGACGCAGAAGTGAGTCATAGGGTGGGGGAGGGTGCGAAGGTTATAGGAGTGATGAAGAATCTATGGAAAGAGAGAATGTTATTTTGGAGTGCGAAAATGGGTATGTTTGAATGAATAGTAGTTCCAACAATATTATATGGTTGTGAGGAGGGTGGATGTATTTGAAATGAAATGTTTGAGGATATTATGTGATGTGTGTGGTAATAAAAAGAGTGTGGTTAAGGGAGCAGAAGAGGATGTGTTGAAATGGTTTGGACATAGGGAATGAATGAGTGAGGAAAGGTTGACAAAGAGGATATATGTGTCAAAGGTGGAGGGAACAAGGAGAAGCAGACCAAATTCGAGGTGGAAGGATAGAGTGAAAAAGATTTTGAGCCTGAACATGCAGAAAGGTGAGAGGCATGCAAGGAACACAGTGAATTGGAACAATGTGGCATACTAGGGTCAATGTGCTGTTAGTGGACTAACCAAGGGCATGTGAAATGTCTGGGGTAAACCAAGAAAGGTTTAACCCAGATGCTTCACATGCCCTGGTTCAGTCCATTGACAACACGTCAACCCCGGTATACCATATCGTTCCAATTCACTCTGTTCCTTGCACTCCTTTCACCCTTCTGTATATTCAGGCCCCGATTGCTCAAAATCTTTTTCACTCCATCCTTCCATCTCTAGTTTGGTCTCCCACTTCTCGTTCACCTCTGACATATATATCCTTTTCGTCGATCTTTCCTCACTCATTCTCTCCATATGACCAAACCATTTCAACACACCTTCTTCTGCTCTCTCAACCACATTCTTTTCATTACTGCACATCTCTCTTACCCTTACATTACTTACTTGATCAAACCACCTCACACTACATATTGTCCTCAAACCTTTCATTTCCAACACACCCACCCTCCTCCACACAACCCTATCTATAGCCCATGCCTCGCAACCATATAACATTGTTGGAACCACTATTCCTTCAAACGTACCCATTTTTGCTCTTCGAGATGACGCTCTCTCTCCTTTCACACATTCCTCATCATTCCCAGAACCTTTGCCCCCTCCCCCACCCTGTGACTCACTTCTGCTTCCATGGTTCCATCCACTGCTAAGTCCACTCCCAGATATCTAAAACTTCAATTCCTCCAATTTTCCTCCATTCAAACTTACCTCCCAATTAGCTTGTCCCTCAACCCTACTGAACCTAATAACCTTGCTCTTATTCACATTTACTCTCAACTTTCTCCTCTCACACATTTTAACAAACTTAGTCACCAACCTCTGCAGTTTCTCACATGAATCAGCCAGAATTGTATCATTGGAAAACAACTGACTCACTTGCCAAGCCCTCTCTTCCACAACAGACTGCATACTTGCCCCTCTCTCCAAAACTCTTGCATTCACCTCCCTAACCACCCCATTCATAAACAAATTAAACAGCCATGGAGACATCACGCACCCCTGCCACAAACTGACATTCACTGGGAACCAATCACTTTCCTCTCTTCCTACTCATACACATGCCTTACATCTTTGATAAAAACTTTTCACTGCTTCTAGCAACTTACCACCCACACCATATGCTCTTAAAACCTTCCTCAAAGCATCTTCATTAACCCTATCATATGCCTTCTCCAGATTCATAAATGCTACATACAAATCTGTACATGCCTTTACCCTAACCACTCCACCCATAAACGCATTAAACAGTCATGGAGACATCACGCACCCCTGCCGCAAACTGACATTCACTGGGAACCAATCACTTTCTTCTCTTCCTACTTGTACACATGCCTTACATCCTTGATAAAAACTTTTCACTGCTTCTAGCAACTTACCACTCTCACCATATACTCTTAAAACCTTCCTCAAAGCATCTTTATCAACCGTATCATATGCATTCTCCAGATCCATAAACGCTACATACAAATCTGTACATGCCTTTACCCTTTCAGTCAATACCCTCCCATATAATTTCCCAGAAACACTCAACAAACTTATGCCTCTGTAATTTGAACTCGTACCTTTATCCTCTTTGCCTTTGTACAGTGGTACTATATGTGCATTCTGTCAATTCTCAGGCTTTTCACCATGATCCATACATACATTGAATATCCTTATCAACCAATCAACAACAAAGTCACCCCCTTTTTTTTTTTTAATAAATTCCACTGCAATACCATCAAAACCCACTGCCTTTCCGGCTTTCATCTTTTACATAGCTTTCACTACCTCTTCTCTGTTTACCAAACCATTCTCCCTGACCCTCTCACTTTGCACACACCACCTCAGCCAAAACACCCTATATCAAACACATTCAACACACCTTCAAAATACTCACTCATCTCCTTCTCACTTCATCACTGCTTATTATTACCTCCCCATTTGCCCCTTTCACTGATGTTCCCATTTGTTCTTGTCTTATGCATGTTATTTACCTCCTTCCTAAACATCTTTTTCTTTTCCCTAAAATTAAATATCCTCTCTTCCCAACTCTTTGCCCTCTCTTGCACCTTTCTCTTGACCAGCTGCTGCTTTCTTTTATACATCTCCCAGCCATTTGCACTATTTCCCAGCAAAAATCATCCAAACGCCTCTCTTGTCTCTTACTGACAACCTTACTTCTTCCTCCCACCACTCACTACCCTTTCTAATCTGCCCACCTCCTACCTTTCTGAAGCCACATGCATCTTGTGCGCAAGCAATCACCGCTTCCTTAAATACATCCTATTCTTCCTCCACTCCCCTTACGTCATTTGCTCTCACCTTTTGCTATTCTACACTCAGTCTCTCCGGGTATTTCCTCACACAAGACTCCTTTCCAAGCTTACTCTTACCACTGTCTTCTCCCCAGCATTTTCTGTTCTTTTCTGAAAACCTGTACAAATGTTCACCTTTGCTTCCACAAGATAGTGATCAGACATCCCTCCAGCTGCCTTGATTAGAGCCTCAGTCACCTGTTTGTCCATGCCTTCTCAGCTAATAAAAAAGAAAAAAGTTCGATGCACTAGTCCTGCCATCATGGCAAATTTTCTTTGTTGTTACAGTCTTTCTCTCTAATACCTTGGGAAAGAGTGACCCTTGTTCTTGAAAGATATTATATAGTCAGAAAACTCATGGATAGATATTAAATAAAATGGGGGAAAAGTACAAAACTGGAACAGATGCATTAAGGTAATGTAAAAAATATATCCATTTTCAATTAGGATTTGTGGAAGGCAGATCTTGATATTTTATCACCACCATTTCATTGCTAATTTTAATTTTCAGACCGGCGTCAGTGGGCTGCAATTGGGGCACTATCAGGAGTTTTAGCTGTAATTGTAATTCTTTTCTTTGTACTTTGAATGTAAAAAAATATATAAATGTACCACAGTTATAATGTGGGAGAAATTTATCATAAATTTAACTGACAAAGTCTTTTAAGCAGTTATGCAGTAGAACCCTAACTATTTGCAGTTTTTGAAAAATGCCATTGTTAGTTATTGTCCTCAATATGAATGTTTTTATATAAATTGCAGAGTAAGTTGTTTTAAACTTTGTAATATTTTGAATACCATGAAATTAAAAGTAATTAACAGTATCATGGAATATACAGTAGAAATCCACCTACTGCATTAACTGCAAAATGTTAATACTGTACAGATACTTTTAAAATGGAATCAACAGCTCATAAATGTAAAGAAATACTTGTTTTTAAGTTAGTGGCAGAAAGTAAAGCATATAAATGTTATTCTCACTTACTTTTCAGAACTGTTGAGGAATGTTAATCATATATGACCAAAATATACAAATCATGGCTAATTGATTATTCAGGAGAGTGGATTGGCTAGAAATTGTTTTAATTCCCATTCTAATAGATATATACAATAATCCAGTTTTGTATATATATGTTCACTTTAGATAAGTGAGTGGTAACACACTGAATATTCAAAAAGTTTTGTGCAAAAGATAGGGTTCTGCATTACTTACAAAAATAATATGATCGTAGGCATGGGAAGTACACTTATTTTGTAAAGGGAAATTTTTAAAATTTTATTTGAATGTGCTGGTTTGTACAGTAGTTTAAGTATAAAGTAAATTGTTAGTAAATAGATTTTATAATATGTTTTAGATAAGATAAGAGTCAAGGGCCATATTCCGCATCACAAGAAAATGTATCGACATGTATAATATTGAACATGCGACCCTGTTGTCTTCCTTTGTAATTAGGTCTTTTATTGATTCACTTAGTTTTTCCTTACAGCAAAACAAGAAGTTTTTTGAAACTGTAAATCATAGGAAGTTTCTTTATTTGATTCTCTTGTTCGTACTACTGCTGCTTCAAAGACTTTCAAAGTATGACAATTTCTAACAATTTTAAATTTTTATAATCAACTTTGACATTAGTTGTTTTACATCTTCAGTGTCTTAACATTATTTACTGATTCTCGAAAATTATTTCAGTGAATTGAGTGCTACGATTTTGTTCACTGTGATTTTATATATGTATACTATGTTAACAGTGGTTACTCATCTTTTACCTGTATTGTTTAATGGTTCATTTTTATCACAATATGTCAGTAAGAAGTAGTAAAGCAATCACAGATTAAAGCTGACATAAATGCATAATAGATGTCACAACAGGTAAATTATTAGATTGGTGAGTTACAAAAAAATTTAGGATTTCACCTTGAATTGAATATCTAAATCCAAGTAACTTCAAATATTCAATATCATTTCATGTAGTGTTCTTAATCAGCTGCTTCCCATGAAATAATTTCTATTACTTTATATCCAGAATTCATTGTGAAATTCTGAAATTTTATTTGTAGAATTCTGATATACCTGCATTTATGTACATTGTGTTGCATAAGGTTGTTTGTACAATCATAAATGAACTTATTTTCATGAGTTAACAAAACAGTTTATTCAAGAGCTATGCTTGATGCTTGACTGAAGTTTCTACATTAATTTTGGTTTTGAGAATAAAGATATGAAGACAAAAGATATGCACGAGGAGAGAAAGAATAGCACAATAGAAGATACACCTTAACCAAGTCCTTTGAAATTTGTTTTTAATGGGCAGCTGTGTGTAGGCTACAGAATGAAAAATTAGAGCAGTTGTATTTATATTTCAACGCTACCTCGCTAACGCGGGAAATGGCAAATAGTTTGAAAGAAAGAAATATATATATATATATATATATCCCTGGGGATAGGGGATTAAGAATACTTCCCACATATTCCCTGCGTGTCGTAGAAGGCGACTAAAAGGGGAGGGAGCGGGAGGGGCTGGAGATCCTCCCCTCTCCTTTTTTTTTTAATTTTCCAAAAGAAAGAACAGAGGTGAGGGTATTCCACAAAGGCCCAGTCCTCTGTTCTTAACGCTACCTCGCTAACGCGGGAAATGTCGAGTAGTTTAAAAGAAAATATCATACAAACCTCCAACAGCCAGGATCGAACCTGGGACCCCTGTGCAAGAGGCAGGCATGCTAACCGCATGCCTGCCTCTTGCACAGGGGTCCCAGGTTCGATCCTGGCTGTTGGAGGTTTGTATGTTTTATGAAGGTGTGCGTTCATATGCACTTTATTCGTATATATATATATATATATATATATATAAAGTGACATCATACAACCCAGTCGCAAGCTGACCTTCACTGGGAACCATTTACTCTTCTCTTTTCCTACTTGTACACATGCCTTACACCCTTGATCAAAATTCCTCTGCTTCTAGCAGCTTACCCTCCACACCATATACTCGTAAGACCTTCCACAAAGTATTTCTATCAACCCCATGTATTCTCACACACATTCTTCAAAACAAACACCTGATCCACACATCCTCTACTACTTCTGAAACCACACTGCTCCTCCCTGGTCTAATGATCTGTACATGCCTTTACCCTTTGAATCAGTTTCCTCCTACACAACTTACCAGGTACACTCAACTAACTTGTATCTTTGTCGTTTGAACACTTGCCTTTATACAGTGGCATTATAGATATATTTCGCCATTTCCTGTGCTAGTGAGGTAGTGTCAAGCATAGGAGACTGAGCCTCTTGGCCCCCCCCCCATCTGTTCCTTCTTTTGGAAAAGTAAAATAAGGGGAGGGGAGGATTTCCAACTACCCGCTCCCTCCTCTTTTTAGTCGCCTTTTGCAATACAAAGAATATTGTGGGAAATATTTTTTTCTCCATGTATACACACTTGTTTGCTATTCCCTTGGGCATCAAGATAAGTTTTATTGGCATACTATAATCATAGCAAGATTTGCACTTGAAAAACGGAGTTTGTTGATGAGTGCCCACTGATTTCCTAGTTAATTTTAATTATACAGTATATTATTGTATTTTAGTTACCAACTCTAATACACAGTAAAACCACTCCCTCCACCCTTCTGTTTTAATTGAAAATATATCATTGGTCTGGATATGTTTAAACAGAAAACTATGTGGATTTACTGTGTATCTGTATGGGTCAGTAATGAGCTTTTAAAGAAAAAAATATAAAAAAAGATGAATGGAATTATGCAATAGTGGCTGAAGTGCAATAAAATCTTATTGCTTAGTCTCGGTGCACGAAGCAAACAGCCAAAGAGACTATATAGTTTTGCCTGTATTGTACATACATATGTAGGTTATGGTGCAGTATCAGATTCCTTAACATTTCATCTCTTTTCAGCTTATTTGGATGATGGCAGTTTTTACCAGATTTCATTTTTCTTGGTAAATTAGATTTAAATAGCAATTAAGCTGTGCAGACTGAAGGCTTTTATACTGTATGTATAGAAATGTAGGTGGCTGTATCGTGTTTCATTTTTGGAAAAGTTACATGCGATTTACGTTCTGTAAGGTGCCTATCTCAGACATATTTTAACATTATATTTTGACCTCATCTAAGTTATAAACATTCCAGTGTAATATTTTTGTGGGGTATTTTTTAAGTATGGTGCCCCCCCCCCCCTCCCCCCTTCCAGAATCTTTTGAAAGTGCTCACATATAAATGCCTATAAGCAAAATAACTTATTTGCCTAATTTTCTTTAATAATACGAAATCTTGCTTTCTTAGAAATTAGATAGTTTGGGATGAAGGTGGAACATGAACAGAGGTAATGTATTTTAACAAAGGAATTACTTATCACAGCGTACCTGACATCAAGAATTAATCCCCGGGTTTTGAATATTAAAACTTCCAAGGTCATAGTGACCCCAAGCAGTAGCTCATCAGAGCACAGTGTGATACACATGCCATAAATTTTGCACTTTATAAAAATGCATAACCACATACACAAGGACCATTGTCATTGTAAAACTCATTACTTTTGAAACGTTTAAGTATACAGAATTCACTCAAGGTGCTTATCCATTGACAAACATCAAAAACACAGCATGGCAATGGTACATCAAAGTCTTTGTACCAAATTTAGACATTTATCACTGAGTTATGGTGCTGACCAACTGGCAAACAAAACCATATATACTCCTGCCTTTAGCAACGTGTTGGTAATTGCAGTTTTACACAGAGGGGACGCTGAGCTTATTGCCCTTTTGCTTTGTTAATGTAACGCCTTGACAATTCTTGCTGTGACAGAAGGCAAACAGTGATATTTTAGCTACATGGCTGCTGTATATAGAATGGACATAGTTACTTACACTCTTTGTACTGTACATTATAAGCACTAACATAATGCATACATTGTATATTTTATTCAAGATTAGGAATTGAAAATTTGGGCAACTTTATTTCTAGTAGATAGGAGATGCATGTGGTGCAACATATGCTAGAATAATGTATATCTTAAAACTTTCTTTGCAATATGATTATGAGGCAACTTTCCATTTCTGTATTCAGTCCTTAATTTCATTAAGTCCTTGCACTACCAGGTATCATTTCATGGATTAACTCCTTTTATGCTGTTTGAAGTACAGCATGTGCTCAGTTTCATATAGTTTAATGCTGTTTAGAGCAGTGCTGGTAAAAAGTTAAGAACTGAATAATGACAGTTTGCCACTGTGTGTCAAGTTATGCCAATCTCTGATCACATCTGTATATTACACACCAATAATAAAGTACCTTAAAATATGGTTAACTAATGAGTTCATTTTTATCCACACTTATCACAAGTAAACAGTGTTACAACTTTTTATATTTCATGTAACTTGTTTCTTCAGATATTTCCAAAGTTTTCTTACATTTTTATTCACAGTTATCACAGGCAAATAGTGCCACAGCTTTTTATATTTCATGTAATTTGTTTCTCCAGATATTTCCCAAGTTTCCTTTCACAAAAGAGATTTGGAGAGTGTAATAATAGGTAAAATTTTGACCATGTTCCCCCTAGTCCTAAGTCATAGTTTCATAATTCACAAGACAGCTTGATGGCAGGAAGTAAAAACAGTAGTCATGCATATTCCTTATGTTAATTAACAACCTCCCTAATATGAGCCCTGACCAGCTTACTGAAGCTGTGGACACATACTGTGCCAGTAGAAGTGTTTTGTAGGACACATTAGTCCTACAAAACACTTCTACTGGCACAGTATGTGTCCACAGCTAAAAACTTCCCCAAATCCATTTTTGGGTTTACTGCACCCAGTTTTAGGTCTAAGGGTACACATTACAATTCCAGATGTGTGCTGACCTACCCTGCAAATTATCTGGCTTTGCCATGCACTTAGAGTTCAGTGGGGCTCCCCTACCACATTTTGCAAAATAATAAATACAGCAGAGATGGTGGTATAAGATTTACAATTTGGTATATATATCTACAATTTGGTATATATCATATGTGCAGCAATGACTGATGAGTAATTGCATGTTAAAAAATGCAAGACAGACTTAAAATAATAAGTATTATAAGCATTTACATAAATCTCAAAAAAAAAAAATTCTGTAATGGTGATGCACTAAGATTTACCATCTGGTGTATATACTATTATACAGCAATCTTATGAGTATATCTACCTCTGATGCCTGTTCCAATTGGAACTCCTTCTAGGGGGTGGCCACGGCAATAGAGTCATCAAAATTAGTGAATTACAATGCCGTTTCTTGACCTTTAGTGCCACACCTTTATCAGGCCACTGGCAGAGGGCAAGTCTAGTGCAGTGTTGGCAGAGGTTCCTACTGACTACTACTACTACTACTACCTAATGCTCCTGCCTAAATGCTACTACTGACTACTTCTATCTACTGCTCCTACCATTTTCCTAAAAGGTAGGGTTAATGCATAGTGCTCACTGCAAGAAAATATAGAGTTACCAAGAATGAGCTGTGTGACTACTACTACTACTACCTAATGCTCCTGCCTAAATTTTCCTACCTACTATTTCTATCTACTACTAATACCATTTTGCTAAAAGGCAGAGCTAATGCACAATGCTCACTGCAAGAAAATATAGTTACCAAAAACGAGCTGTGTGAGTGAAGAGCTATGTATGACGAGGAGAGACTGTAAGTGTGTGGACAGAATGCCAGTAGCCCACGTGTGGGTGAGACAGAAAGAAAAGACAGCTACCTGGGTCAGAGGAGTGCAACTTGACAACCACTAAAGTGCTGGCTCACTAAGCAGCTGTCAATAACCCTCCTGATACCCAGATGAGTAGCAATGGTAATATATTACCTCCCTGTTTGAGGCTGCCTCCCAACTAGTACATACTTTATGATTGGTTCCCAGTGAAGGTCAGTCTGTGACAGGGGAATGTGATGTCCCAATGGTTGTTTATGGAAGGGGTGGTTAGGGCGGTAAATGCAAGAGATTTGGTGAGAGGGGCGAGTATGCAGTCTGTTGTGGGTGAGAGGGCCTGGGAAGTAAGTTGTTGTTCACCAATGATACAGCGCTGGTTTGAGTGAGAAACTGCAGAGGTTGGTGACTGAGTTTGTTAAAATGAGTGAAAGGAGAAAGTTGAGAGCAAATGTGAATAAGAGCAAAGTTATTAGGTTCAGTAGGGTTGAGGGACAAGTTGATTGAGATGTAAGTGTGAATTTAGAAAAACTGAAATGAAGTGTTTTAGATATCTGGGAGTGGATTTGGCAGCGGATGGAACCATGGAAGCAGTTGGGAGGGGCCACAGGTTCTGAGAGTGAAGAAGAATGTTATCTCAGAGAGCAAAAATGGGCATGTTTGAAGGAATAGTAGTTCCAACAATTTTATATGGTTGTGAGGCATGGGCTATAGATAGGGTTGTACAGAAGAGGGTGGAAGTATTGGAAATTAAATGTTTGAGGACAACATGTGGTGTGAAGTGGTTTGATCGAGTAAGTAACGAAAGGGTAAGAGAGATGTGTGGAAATAAAAAGATTGTGGATGAGAGAGCAGAAGAGGGTGTGTTGAAATGGTTTGGACGTATGGAGAGAATGAGTGAGGAAAGATTGACGAAAAGGATATATGTGTCAGAGATAGAGGGAACAAGGAGAAGCAGGAGACTAAATTGGAGGTAGAAGGATGGAGTGAAAAAGATTATGGGTGATTGGGGTCTGAACATACAGATGGGTGAGAGGCGTGCAAAGAATAGAGTGAATTGGAACGATGTGGTATACCGGGGTTGATGTGATATCAATGGACTGAACCAGGGCATGTGAATCGTCTGGGGTAAACCATGGAAAGGTATGTGGGGCCTGGATGTGGTTAGGGAGCTGTGGTCTAGGGGCATCAAACATGACAGCTAGAGACCGAGTGGCCTTTTTGTCTGTTTTCTTGGTGCTGCCTTGCTGAAGCAGGGGGTAGCAACAAGAATGTATGAGGGCAAGCAAGTATGAATATGTACATGTGTATATCTGGAATTGTCGTGTGTGTATGTATATGGGCATTTATGTATGTATGTATGTATGTATGTATGTATATATATATATATATATATATATATATATATATATATATATATATATATATATTTTTTTTTTTTTTTTCATACTATTCGCCATTTCCCGCAATAGCGAGGTAGCGTTAAGAACAGAGGACTGGGCCTATGAGGGAATATTCTCACCTGGCCCCCTTCTCTGTTCCTTCTTTTGGAGAAAAAAAAAAAAAAAAACGAGAGGGGAGGATTTCCAGCCCCCCGCTCCCTCCCCTTTTAGTCGCCTTCTATGACACGCGGGGAATACGTGGGAAGTATTCTTTCTCCCCTATCCCCAGGGATATATATATATATATATATATATATATATATATATATATAATAATCTAGACAATGTTTGAAAGGAAATTTACTCTGAGGCATATAGGCAGTTTTAAAGAGTAACTTCATATATATATATATATATATATATATATATATATATATATATATATATATATATATATATATATATATATATATTTTTTCATAATTTTGCTTTGTCGCTGTCTCCCGCGTTTGCGAGGTAGCGCAAGGAAACAGATGAAAGAAATGGCCCAACCCACCCCGATACACAATGTATACACACACATGTCCACACGTCAACCCCGGTATACCACATCGATCCAATTCACTCTATTCCTTGCCCTCCTTTCACCCTCCTGCATGTTCAGGCCCCAATCACACAAAATCTTTTTCACTCCATCTTTCCACCTCCAATTTGGTCTCCAACTTCTCCTCGTTCCCTCCACCTCCGACACATATATCCTCTTGGTCAATCTTTCCTCACTCATTCTCTCCATGTGCCCAAACCATTTCAAAACACCCTCTTCTGCTCTCTCAACCACGCTCTTTTTATTTCCACATATCTCTCTTACCCTTACATTGCTTACTCGATCAAACCACCTCACACTACACATTGTCCTCAAACATCTCATTTCCAGCACATCCACCCTCCTGCGCACAACTCTATCCATAGCCCACGCCTCGCAACCATACAACATTGTTGGAACCACTATTCCTTCAAACATACCCATTTTTGCTTTCCGAGATAATGTTCTCGACTTCCACACATTCTTCAAGGCTCCCACGATTTTCGCCCCCTCCCCCACCCTATGATTCACTTCCGCTTCCATGGTTCCATCCGCTGCCAGATCCACTCCCAGATATCTAAAACACTTTACTTCCTCCAGTTTTTCTCCATTCAAACTTACCTCCCAATTGACTTGACCCTCAACCCTACTGTACCTAATAACATTGCTCTTATTCACATTTAGTCTTAACTTTCTTCTTTCACACACTTTACCAAACTCAGTCACCAGCTTCTGCAGTTTCTCACACGAATCACCCACCAGCGCTGTATCATCAGAGAACAACAACTGACTCACTTCCCAAGCTCTCTCATCCACAACAGACTTCATACTTGCCCCTCTTTCCAGAACCCTTGCATTCACCTCCCTAACAACCCCATCCATAAACAAATTAAACAACCATGGAGACATCACACATCCCTGCTGCAAACCTACATTCACTGAGAACCAATCACTTTCCTCTCTTCCTACACGTACACATGCCTTACATCCTCGATAAAAACTTTTCACTGCTTCTAACAACTTTCCTCCCACACCATATATTCTTAATACCTTCCACAGAGCATCTCTATCAACTCTATCATATGCCTTCTCCAGATCCATAAATGCTACATACAAATCCATTTGCTTTTCTAAGTATTTCTCACATACATTCTTCAAAGCAAACACCTGATCCACACATCCTCTACCACTTCTGAAACCACACTGCTCTTCCCCAATCTGATGCTCTGTACATGCCTTCACCCTCTCAATCAATACCCACCCATATAATTTACCAGGAATACTCAACAAACTTATACCTCTGTAATTTAAGCACTCACTCTTATCCCCTTTGCCTTTGTACAATGGCACTATGCATGCATTCCACCAATCCTCAGGCTCCTCACCATAAGTCATACATACATTAAAAAACCTTACCAACCAGTCAACAATACAGTCACTCCCTTTTTTAATAACTTCCACTGCAATATCATCCAAACCTGCTGCCTTGCTGGCTTTCATCTTCCGCAAAGCTTTTACTACCTCTTCTCTGTTCACCAAATCACCCTCCCTAACCCTCTCACTTTGCACACCACCTCGACCAAAACACCCTATATCTGCCACTCTATCATCAAACACATTCAACAAACCTTCAAAATACTCACTCCATCTCCTTCTCACATCACCACTACTTGTTATCACCTCCCCATATGCGCCCTTCACTGAAGTTCCCATTTGCTCCCTTGTCTTACGCACTTTATATACCTCCTTCCAGAACATCTTTTTATTTTTTTTATTATTTCTTATTATACTTTGTCGCTGTCTCCCGCGTTTGCGAGGTAGCGCAAGGAAACAGACGAAAGAAATGGCCCAACCCCCCCCATACACATGTATATACATACGTCCACACACGCAAATATACATACCTACACAGCTTTCCATGGTTTACCCCAGACGCTTCACATGCCTTGATTCAATCCACTGACAGCACGTCAACCCCGGTATACCACATCGCTCCAATTCACTCTATTCCTTGCCCTCCTTTCACCCTCCTGCATGTTCAGGCCCCGATCACACAAAATCTTTTTCACTCCATCTTTCCACCTCCCTAAAATTTAATGATACTCTCTCACCCCAACTCTCATTTGCCCTCTTTTTCACCTCTTGCACCTTTCTCTTGACCTCCCGTCTCTTTCTTTTATACATCTCGCACTCAATTGCATTTTTTCCCTGCAAAAATCGTCCAAATGCCTCTCTCTTCTCTTTCCCACGTCAGCGAGGTAGCGTTGAGAACAGGGGACTGGGCCTCTGAGGAAACATCCTCATCCAGCCCCCTTCTCTGTTCCTTCCTTTGGAAAAAAAAAAAAAAAAAAAAAAAAAGAGAGAGAGGGGAGGATTTCCAGCCCCCCCGCTCCCTTCCCTTTTAGTTGCCTTCTACGACACGCAGGGAATACGTGGGAAGTATTCTTTCTCCCCTATCCCCAGGGAAATATATATATATATATATATATATATATATATATATATATATATATATATATATATATATATATATATATATATATATATTTCCCTGGGGATAGGGGAGAAAGAATACTTCCCACGTATTCCCTGCGTGTCGTAGAAGGCAACTAAAAGGGAAGGGAGCGGGGGGGGCTGGAAATCCTCCCCTCTCTCTCTTTTTTTTCCAAATGAAGGAACAGAGAAGGGGGCTGGATGAGGATGTTTCCTCAGAGGCCCAGTCCCCTGTTCTTAACGCTACCTCACTGACGTGGGAATGTTATATATATATATATATATATATATATATATATATATATATATATATATATATATATATATATATATATATATATATATTCCCGAGTCCACAGGGAAATGAAACATAAGTTCCCAAGTGCACTTTCATATAATAATCACATCATTAGGGTGATACAAGAAAGAAATATGAGTCAGTTGATATACAATGAAGAGACTTAGCTAGGATGCCACCTGTTTACCAAGTGGCGTCTTAGTTAAGTCTCTTTGTTGTATATCAACTGACATATTTCTTTCTTGTATCTCTCCCGATGTGATTATTACACGAAAGTGCACTTGGGAGCTTATCATGTTTCACTTCCCTTTGGACTCATAGGAATATACTTGATCATGCACAAAATTGTGATCCTTTCCAACAAGTATGGTAAGGTGTGTGAAAGAAGAAAGTTGAGAGTAAATGTGAATAAGAGCAAGGTAATAAGGTACAGTAGGGTTAAGGGTCAAGTCAATTGGGAAGTAAGTTTGAATGGAGAAAAACTGGAGGAAGTGAAGTGTTTTGGATATCCGGGAGTGGATTTGGCAGCGGATGGAACCATGGAAGCGGAAGTGAATCATAGGGTGGGGGAGGGGGCGAAAATTCTGGGAGCCGTGAAGAATGTGTGGAAGTCGAGAACATTATCTCGGAAAGCAAAAATGGGTATGTTTGCAGGAATAGTGGTTCCAACAATGTTGTATGGTTGCGCGGCATGGGCTATGGATAGAGTTGTGTGCAGGAGGTCTTATGTGCTGGAAATGAGATGTTTGAGGACAATGTGTGGTGTGAGGTGGTTTGATCGAGTAAGTAATGTAAGGGTAAGAGAGATGTGTGGAAATAAAAAGAGCGTGGTTGAGAGAGCAGAAGAGGGTGTTTTGAAATGGTTTGGGCACATGGAGAGAATGAGTGAGGAAAGATTGATCAAGAGGATATATGTGTCGGAGGTGGAGGGAATGAGGAGAAGTGGGAGAACAAATTGGAGGTGGAAAGATGGAGTGAAAAAGATTTTGTGTGATCGGGGCCTGAACATGCAGGAGGGTGAAAGGAGGGCAAGGAATAGAGTGAACTGGATCGATGTGGTATATGGGGGTCGACGTGCTGTCAATGGATTGAATCAGGGCATGTGAAGCGTCTGGGGTAAACCATGGAAAGTTCTGTGGGGCCTGGATGTGGAAAGGGAGCTGTGGTTTCGGGAATTATTACATGACAGCTAGAGACTGAGTGTGAACGAATGGGGCCTTTGTTGTCTTTTCCTAGCACTACCTCGCACACATGAGGGGGGAGGGGGATGTTATTCCATGTGTGGCGAGGTGGCGATGGGAATAAATAAAGGCAGACAGTATGAATTATGTACATGTGTATATATGTATATGTCTGTGTGTGTATATATATGTGTACATTGAGATGTATAGGTATGTATATTTGCGTGTGTGGACGTGTATGTATATACATGTGTATGGGGGTGGGTTGGGCCATTTCTTTCGTCTGTTTCCTTGCGCTACCTCACAAACGCGGGAGACAGCGACAAAGCAAAATAATAATAATATATATATGTGTGGCATGAGAAGCATGGGTGGTGGGCAGATTAGAATGGGTAGTGAGTGGTGGGATGAAGATGTAAGATTATTAGTGAAAGAGAAGAGAGGCATTTGGACAATTTTTGCAGGGAAATAATGCAAATGACTGGGAGATGTATAAAAGAAAGAGGCAGGAGGTCAAGAGAAAGGTGCAAGAGGTGAAAAAGAGGGCAAATGAGAGTTGGGGTGAGAAAGTATCATTAAATTTTAGCAAGAATAAAATGATGTTTTGGAAGGAGGTAAATAAAGTGTGTAAGACACGGGAACAAATGGGAACATCAGTGAAGGGGACTAATGGGGAGGTGATAACAAGTAGTGGTGGTGTGAGAAGATGGAGTGAGTATTTTGAAGGTTTGCTGAATGTTTGATGATAGAGTGGCAGATATAGGGTGTTTTGGGTGAGGTGGTGTGCAAAGTGGGAGGGTTGGGGAGAATGATTTGGTAAATACAGAAGAGGTAGTAAAAGCTTTGCGGAAGATGAAAGCCAGCAAGGCAGCGGGTTTGCATGGTATTGCAGTGGAATTTATTAAAAAAGGGGCAACTGTATTGTTGACTGGTTGGTAAGGTTATTTAATGTATGTATGACTCATGGTGGAGCACTCCCCGCGTGACTCCTTCTTCTGTTTCCCATTTTAGAAAGTTAAAAAAAAAATACAAGGAGGGGAGGATTTCTGGCCCCCCGCTCCCGTCCCCTCTAGTCGCTTTCTACGACACGCGAGGAATGCGTGGGAAGTATTCTTTCACCCCTATCCCCAGGGATAATATACATATATATATATATATATATATATATATATATATATACACATACACACACACACAAGCACATATACACACACACACACGCACATATACACACACACACATACATATATATACATATGAAAAATGTAAGAAACAATTTAGAAAACTGAAATTATATGGGTGGGTATTGATTGAGAGGGTGAAGGCATGTATGGAGCATCAGACTGGGGAAGAGCAGTGTGGTTTCAGAAGTGGTAGAGGATGTGTGGATCAGGTGCTTGCTTTGAAAAATGTATGTGAGAAATACTTAGAGAAGCAAATGGATTTGTATGTAGCATTTATGGATCTGGAGAAGGCATATGATAGAGTTGATAGAGATCCTCTGTGGAAGGTATTAAGAATATATGGTGTGGGAGGAAAGTTGTTAGAAGCAGTGAAAAGTTTTTATCGAGGATGTAAGGCATGTGTACGTGTAGGAAGAGAGGAAAGTGATTGGTTCTCAGTGAATGCTGGTTTGCAGCAGCAGTGCGTGATGTTGGAGCTCCATGGTTGTTTAATTTGTTTATGGATGGGGTTGTTAGGGAGGTGAATGCAAGAGTTTTGGAAAGAGGGGCAAGTATGCAGTCTGTTGTGGATGAGAGAGCTTGGGAAGTGAGTCAGTTGTTGTTCGCTGATGATACAGCACTGGTGGCTGATTCGTGTGAGAAACTGCAGAAGCTGGTGACTGAATTTGGTAAAGTGTGTGAAAGAAGGAAGGTGAGAGTAAATGTGAATAAGAGCAAGGTTATTAGGTACAGTAGGGTTGAGGGACAAGTCAACTGGGAGGTAAGTTTGAATGGAGAAAAACTGGAGTAAGTGGAGTGTTTTAGATATCTGGGAGTGGATTTGGCAGCAGATGGAAGCAGAAGTGAATCATAGGTTGGGGGAGGGGGCGAAAGTTCTGGGAGCGCTGAAAAATGTGTGGAAGTCGAAAGCGTTATCTTGGAAAGCAAAAATGGGTATGTTTGAAGGAATAATGGTTCCAACGTTATATGGTTGCGAGGCATGGGCTATAGATAGAGTTGTGCGGAGGAGGGTGGAGTGGCTGGAAATGAGATGTTTGAGGACAATATCGAGTAAGTAATGAATGGGTAAGAGAGATGTGTGGTAATAAAAAGAGTGTGGTTGAGAGAGCAGAAGAGGGTGTTTTGAAACGGTTTGGTCACATGGAGAGAATGAGTGAGGAAAGATTGACAAAGAGGATACATGTCAGAGGTGGAAGGAACGAGAAGTGGGAGACTAAGTTGGAGGTGGAAAGATGGAGTGAAAAAGATTTTTGAGTGATTAGGGCCTGAACATGCAGGAGGGTGAAAGGCGTGCAAGGAATAGAGTGAATTGGAACGATGTGGTATACTGGGGTCGACGTGCTGTCAATGGATTGAACCAGGGCATGTGAAGCGTCTGGGGTAAACCATGGAAAGTTGTGGGGCCTGGATGTGGAAAGGGAGCTGTGGTTTCGGTACATTATACATGACAGCTAGAGACTGAGACTGAGTGTGAACGAATGAAGCCTGTGTTGTCTTTTCCTGGCGCTACCTCGCACACATGTGGGGGGAGGGAGTTTTCATTTCATGTGTGGCAGGGGTGGCAACGGGAATGAATAAGGGCAGACAGTATGAATCATGTACATGTCAATATATGTATATGCCTGTGTGTGTATATATATGTATATGTTGAGATATATAGGTATGTATATGTGTGTGTGTGGACGTGTATGTATATACATGTGTATGTGGGTGGGCTGGGCCATTCTTTTGTCTCTGTTTCCTTGTGCTACCTCGCTAACGTGAGAGACAGTGACAAAGTATAATAGATATAAATAAAATATGTGTGTGTGTGTATGAGTGGATGGGCCATTCTTCGTCTGTTTCTTGGCACTACCTCGCCAACAAAGGATACAGCGATTAAATATAATAATAATATATTAAATTATTTTATTATACTTGATCGCCGTTTCCTGCATCAGCGAGATAGTGCCAAGAAACAGACAAAGGAAGACCCATCCACATGTATATACATGCACATATACATACATATATACAAACATGTACACATACACACATGTACATTCATACTTTCTCACCTTCATCCATTCCCAGCACCGCCTCGCCCCAAAGGAAACAGCATCACCATCCTGTGTCAGGAAATAGACAAAAAAAGGCCACGTCCATTCACATTCAGTCTCCAGCAGTCACTTGTAATGCACTGAAACCAAAGCACCCAATCCACATCCATGCCCCAAAGACCTTTCCATGGTTTACCTCAGATGTTTCAATGCCCTGATTCAGTCCACTGACTGCAAGTCAACCCTAGTATACCACATCATTCCAATTCACTCTATTCTGTGCATGCCTTTCACCCTCTTGCATATCCAGGCCCCAATTACTCAAAATCTTTTTTGTTCCATCCTTCCACCTCCAATTTGGTCTCCCACTTCTTGTTCCCTCCACTTCTGACACATAGATCCTCTTTGTCAACCTTTCTTCACTCATTCTCTCCTCATGTCCAAACCATTTCAACACACCACACCCTCTTCTGCTCTCATCCGTACTCTGTTACTACACATCTCTTACCCTTTCATTACTTACTCAATTAAACCACCTCACACCACACATTGTCCTCAAACATTTCATTTCCAACACATCCTTCCCCCTCCATACAACCCTATCTATAGCCCATGCCTTGCAACCATATAATATTGTTGGAACTACTATTCCTTCGTACCTATCCATTTTTGCTCTCTAAGATAATATTCTCTTTCATAGCTCCCAGAACTTTTGCCCCATCCCTCACCCTATGACTCTTTTCTGCTCACATAGTTTGATTCCCTGCCAAGTCCATTCCCAGATATCTAAAACACTTCACTCCTTCCAATTTCTCATCATTCAAACTTACATCCCAACTAACTTGTCCCTCAACCCTGCCAAATCTAATAACCTTGCTCTAATTTATACATTTACTCTCAACTTTCTCCTTTCACACACTTTTCCAAACTCAGTCACCAACTCTGCAGTTTCTCTCTCGAATCAGCCACCAGTGCAGTATCACTGGAGAACAACAACTGACTTACTTCCCAAGCCCTCTCATCCCCAAGAGACTGCATACTCACCCCTCTCCCTAAAACTCTTGTATTTACCTCCCTAACCATCCCATCCATAAACAACTTAGACAATCATAGTGACATCACACACTCCTGCCGCACACTGACCTTCACTGGGAACAAATCATTCTCCTCCCTTCTTACTCCTACATATGCCTTACACCCTTGATAAAAACTTCTCACTGCTTCGAGCATCCCATGTCCCACCCCATATACTCATAAGACCTTCCACACAGCCTCTCTATCAACCCTATCATATGCCTTCTCCAGATCCATAAATGCCACACACAAATCCATCTGTTTTTCTAAGTACTTTCAGATATGTTCTTTAAATTAAACACGTAATCCACATATCCTCTACTACTTCTAAAACCATGGAAGGATGGAGAGAAAAAGATTTTGTGTGACTGGCACCTGAACATGCAGGAGGGCGAGGTGTGTGGACAAGATGTAGTGAACTGGAACAATGTGGTATACAGGGGTCGACATAATGTCTATGGACTGAACCAGGGCAAGTGAAGCAACCTGAGGAACCATGGAAAGGTCTGTGGGACTGGTTTCTGTGCACTGCACATGACAGCTAGAGATTAGATTTGAGTGAATATGGCAAGATTCTTTCTCCCCTATCCCCTGGGATACATAATTACCCTAGAACCAGTTTCCAAGAAATAGTGCTATCCAGGAACTCTCCAGAGGCTCCTGGAACTCGAGGCTGTGCTCCTTTGGAGTGAGAAGTTATTTGACAAAATTTTATTACCACGATACAGCCTCACCAAAGGTAAACTTTCACTCAAGGTGTAACCTCAAGCAGGCAGAGTCCCATAACACCTGTTAAACTATCCTTCACATCTTTTACTCATACTGATGCAGTCCACTTTAGCATAAGTTTTCCAAAGAATAAAATCCCAATAGAGAGAAGTCTCATGAGCATTAAACATCTGGTCTACTGCTGAATCTTCTGCAACTACTTTCCAAATATACACTTTGAATAGCTCCAAGCCATGCCATTTCTAAACCAGCCAGACAAGTAATCACTAAGCACTGCGAGATTCAATTCATGATGGGAAACTGACTTATTTCGTTAGCAATGCCTCCTGCAACAGAAAGTAATTCTGTTGTTGAATCCTCTCAAACAATATCATAGCAATGGTCCAGGATTGCATTTGGGGACAATTCAAGGCTACAATCTGTGCAGCAACAGGAAACAGAGGGCCTCATTCTAAACATCACGTACAACACAACTGGCGCCAAGGTAGCCTCAAAAGTCAAATGACATGATTTGCCGCCTCAGATACCCCATGGTAAGTGAAGAGAGTGGAGGGATGAGGATTTTGCTTGCTGACTCTGTTTTTAGTGATTTCTGCTATCTTGGTTCCAGAACTTTTCCATGACCAGTAACTAACTACAGGTCAAAAGAAGTTGTTCCAGTAAGGAAAAGGTTGATAATCTTGCTTAGAAGTAAGAAAATGTGTCAACCAGCTTGATTTCAAGATGCAATGACAGGGCCATACACGTTTTTCTCCTTCTAACATCCATCCCTAAAAAAAGCCAGGTCTTGTTGACCTAGAAAGACCAGTAAGGTGACTGAAAACCTGATGAAGCATGAAGTATTGAGAAATCCATCTGTACCAGGTTTTCAGTCACCTTACTGGTCATCCTATGTCAACTATAAACCCAGCTTTTCAGGAAGGGATGGCTAAAAAGAAATGTTCGGGCAGTGGACTTGGCCCTATCAGTACATCTTGAAGCCTTACTTATAAACACATTTTCTTGCTCCCACACAAAAATTATGGGCCT
The DNA here is from genome assembly GCF_036320965.1 of Panulirus ornatus. NCBI lineage: Eukaryota > Metazoa > Arthropoda > Malacostraca > Decapoda > Palinuridae > Panulirus > Panulirus ornatus. The sequence goes on along the minus strand of NC_092267.1, from coordinate 16,503,706 downwards.
TTTCTTCTCAGTGCCCATGGTTTGTTACTGATAGAGGGAAAATATTGCCTGGAACAGAAATAACGAAAATATAACTGCACAACAATAGTCTGCAAAGTTGCATCCCCTTACTCTCAATACCACTGGGTAACAGATGAGCCAAATCATGAATTCTAACCACTAAGACTGTACCACACTGCCAGACCATAAGTAAGCAATAGGATTTGTTCTGCAAATACAACCTGACACATGATAACTTTTAAGATTTTTTGACACTTTACACAAGGTAGATCAAGTGTGGGAATAATCCTGCAGAAACGGAATCCCTAACCTCATAAACCTAGGGAGAGCAGAGATTCTCACAACCTAGGATACACTTTTCACCTTGCTACATTTCTGTTTTTTCAAGGCATGCAAGTCTTACCAGCTTCAAAGGTTGGTCTAAAAACAGAGATTTCATTCTACAGTAAAAGAACAGAGTACTTCAAACAACATTTGTTTCACCTTCATTTACTCCATTTTTGTAAAATGCTGTTAATCTTATTCAAATATACTCTGTTTTATCCTTGATATACAACATCCAGATGGATACTAAAACATTTTATACAAACATCTATAACTATTTACTTGATATTTACAAGGCAGTTCTATGGGTACAGAAATATCTGAAGTAACTTTGGAAATAGACAGCCAAATTTAAGAAGGCCAATTCTTAGCCTAACTCTTCATATACAGTATCTGAATAGGTACTACAGAAATGAAATAGGATGGATTTTCAAACAAACCAAGGAATTTCTTAAACTACTTTTAAAAAATCTAACCAATTTAAAAAGTTTCTAGTACTTTTCAAAAACTCAAGATACTCTTGAGTTATGGTGCATGAAATTTCATTTATTCAGAGAATAAGACTAGTGTTGACAAAGTGCCAACTAAACGAGAACAGAATCAAATTGCAGCTCAGTTTGATTTAATTTGCAGAATAAAAACCGTAATCACCATTTATCAAAATATGAATGAATTTGAATTATGAACATATGTCCAGATTTCTACCACACCTTAACCATGATATTTCGGATTTTTTTCTTTTGTTTTCATTACATTTATCACAAAAACAATTTGCCCTTTTAAATATACTCTACAGCATATGCATCACAGAGTCCATTATTCAGATGATCTGGTGTGTTATTACAGTTAATGAATTTTCCAAATACCTAATAGCACTCCCTAAAAAAAAATTAAGACTGAAAAATCAGAGAGGAGCATCTAATCACCCATTTTTCAATGCTTTATACTACAACTTAAGTACAATACAGAAATACTGAGGCAAAAATGTGGAAGAAAAGCCATTTGAAATAACAACTCGTATGTATCTACGCATGGTAGTAGTGCCTGTAAATACTGCCATGAGATATTTAACATTCAGTTTCTGTTACAAAAAACAAAAAGTCTTTAATTTTTCCCAATAACAACACTGCATCCCTCTGAGCAAAAGAGGGCAAGTAAGCTAGTCTAGAACCCTAAAGATGGCCAGCTCTAAGCTTACCACAGCCATCAATGTCAAGCCAACTGGCTTGCATCTGAGACCATGTCCTCAAGACTACTGATCTGCATTGTGATGTCTATAGTTTAGATGCTACAGCTAAGACATTAGTATGCTCTCTTTACATAAAAAATATAATACAAGGGATTTCTTCAATAAAAGTCGAAGCCAAAACTAAGTAACAATACTAACAAAGCATAGAGGTGAGTTCAAAGATAGGAGGGATTTGGGGATGAATACAATGGAAAAATTTTCGCAAAAGATATAAAAAAAAAACTGCAAAGTAAAATTTGGAATACTCTTGACTGAATATATTGCAGGAGGATTGAAAGAAAATGAACAGTGAAAATTATGCTAATAAGAAAGCCTGGTTAAACCACTTTAGGCAGACAACTAACAATTGTGATAAACTGAATGACATCCTCATAATGACAATAATCCTATGGAAAATACATTACAAACAGAGAAAACACAGAAAACTTTTTAGCACCCAAGCCAATTCTTATTTCCCGAGACCTTTCAAATTTTAAAAACAGGACACAGATGCAGTTTTTCAATCGTGAATATCATCATAACACTTGCATTCAGAAGTACAGAGGCAAATTTTTTTTTTTTTTTTTTATACTTTGTCGCTGTCTCCCGCGTTTGCGAGGTAGCGCAAGGAAACAGACGAAAGAAATGGCCCAACCCCCCCCATACACATGTATATACATACGTCCACACACGCAAATATACACACCTACACTGCTTTCCATGGTTTACCCCAGACGCTTCACATGCCTTGATTCAATCCACTGACAGCACGTCAACCCCGGTATACCACATCGCTCCAATTCACTCTATTCCTTGCCCTCCTTTCACCCTCCTGCATGTTCAGGCCCCGATCACACAAAATCTTTTTCACTCCATCTTTCCACCTCCAATTTGGTCTCCCTCTTCTCCTTGTTCCCTCCACCTCCGACACATATATCCTCTTGGTCAATCTTTCCTCACTCATTCTCTCCATGTGCCCAAACCACTTCAAAACACCCTCTTCTGCTCTCTCAACCACGCTCTTTTTATTTCCACACATCCCTCTCACCCTCACGTTACTCACTCGATCAAACCACCTCACACCACACATTGTCCTCAAACATCTCATTTCCAGCACATCCATCCTCCTGCGCACAACTCTATCCATAGCCCACGCCTCGCAACCATACAACATTGTTGGAACCACTATTCCTTCAAACATACCCATTTTTGCTTTCCGAGATAATGTTCTCGACTTCCACACATTCTTCAAGGCCCCCAGAATTTTCGCCCCCTCCCCCACCCTATGATCCACTTCCGCTTCCATGGTTCCATCCGCTGCCAGATCCACTCCCAGATATCTAAAACACTTCACTTCCTCCAGTTTTTCTCCATTCAAACTCACCTCCCAATTGACTTGACCCTCAACCCTACTGTACCTAATAACCTTGCTCTTATTCACATTTACTCTTAACTTTCTTCTTCCACACACTTTACCAAACTCAGTCACCAGCTTCTGCAGTTTCTCACATGAATCAGCCACCAGCGCTGTATCATCAGCGAACAACAACTGACTCACTTCCCAAGCTCTCTCATCCCCAACAGACTTCATACTTGCCCCTCTTTCCAAAACTCTTGCATTTACCTCCCTAACAACCCCATCCATAAACAAATTAAACAACCATGGAGACATCACACACCCCTGCCGCAAACCTACATTTATATCGTGTGTAAACTGTACTATTCCCATATTCAAAGCACGGCTGCAATGTAAAATCTTCCTCAAACATTCTGGTCATCATGTTTCCCTATATATTCTTAAATCTAAGACCATACAGGAAAAGTTTAAACATCAGGCTATTAATTTTGCATTTTAGTTTGACTAATCTTAAAATTAAGCAGCAGCAATATGCTTGTACAAATAAAAACAAGTGAGATATACAGTAAAGCCTGCATGAGCATTAACCAGGATATGCCATGAGAAAAGTGAGGTAGAATATGGTAAATAATACATAAAAGGGAAAATAAGATAAATAATAGAAGAGGTGAGCAGGAAAACAAAGATCATAAAAGCGGGGAAAGTTACAAGGATTGAGCAAAGACCACCAAATAGGACTGCTGAGCAAATGCAACTAGAAAAAACAAAGAACTCATATGAAAAAAACAATGCCCTCAATTTTTCTTATAATGTCACCTCCTTAGGCAATTAATGTTCATCGATTCAAGAGCCTTACAAAATCCTAACAGGGCTGTCAGAATCCTCAAGGGTAATGCCTTTATGACTTGCTACTTAAGACAACATCAATAGGATTCTAATTTTCCCACCATATCTTTAAATATGATTATTGAAAAATTATCAGGCTTTCTTAGAAAGTGCTGAAGGTTGGGATAATACACTAAACAATCTAATCATTATATCCATTCCAATACCATATAATGGACTCCCTCATGCATAAAATCTAATACTTTGTTTTGATTTTACACATATTAACTGAAAAGCATATAAAGTTATGCATGAGGAATATAAGGAATTTTCCCAACTTTTACAAAAACTAAAGAAGAAAATGGCTTCCCAACAATAATTATTTCATATAAACAAGAAAAGTCTTATTTTCAGTATTCTCTGTTAGTAATTTGAGACTTCAACCGATTAGCCAAATTACAGGCTGATGGCTTGAACTGTCCTCTAAAGATGGCAACTATTACTCACACTATCCTCAAATAATAAAACTTAAATAGAACATTCTTTATGATATGATCCTCATTCAAGTTAACTCTAATACTGTATATGACAAGAGGGAAAAAATCCAGGACAATGTGTTCTAAAATCTATATACAGCATATATATTATGCTGCTTCCCAATATATAGGTTAGGAATAACCCAGACATGGTTGTCAGATAGTCCAGGGCCTTGACACGACAAGGCAGCCTATGATGACAAAATACCAATCAAAACTGGGCAAACTGTCTGGCCTCAAGATCAAATCCTGCTCAGTGTGACAGAAAGGCAGAATACAACACCAACACCATGGGTTCCCCCAACAAAGGAGAAACTTATGAATCCCAAGAGTGTTCCTTACACAACAATGGTGTTCTTATCAGCTGTAAAAATATACATTTTATAATATATGTACATGCTGTAAACAAAAACAAAAAAAACAGGATTTCTGGTATAATACTCTGTAGTAAATCAACAACTGACATTTAGGATTTCGTGCTCTCTCAGAATTCTTTGTAAAAGTCAACAACTGATATTCGGGATTTCGTGCTCTATTACTTACGAAGGCTAAAGTAAAATCTGACTTTGTTGAACAAAAATGGGACTATCAGGCTTTCTTTTACATTGTCCCAATTTATTATAATGCATGCCAATTGATTATATACTGCAGCTAAAGGCACATAATGCAGTTTAGGGTTCATCACACACACAAATCAGTCAAGACACTAATGGAACAGTAACATTATATCATGTATTTCATACATGCCCTGCCATTCCTTATGTGCTCTGTATACAATAGCAAATATATGGACAAACCTTTTCCAAATAACAAAATCTTGCCAGCAAGGAAAAGGGACTGCACACAAACACCTAAGAAAGCATCAATTTATGCCCTGCTAAGCCTATGATAAGAAGAAGCATTTCAAATGAGTTAATACATTTAAAGTAGAGGAGTTATTAAATCTAAAGAATAAGGTGACAGAGAGTTGGATGAAGTCAGATATATGAAAAGCTTACACCAAACGGTGCCATAATTTGTATGGAGTTGAGAGGCAGGTAAAATGATTGAGAAACAAAAAAAAAATTTCTAAGGTGAGAAACAAAAGTAATTCATGTTATATAATCACGCATGAGGTACTGAAATAATTCCCATAAATAAAGACAATGAATAAAATTCCTATCATACTTATCACGAAAACTGTGTAGTACAGGTAGAGAGAAAGTCAGCATTGAGCAAATATCAAATTAAAAGACTAGTTACAGTGACTGAAAATTATGAAACCAAAATGCATGAAAAACAATTTATATAAGCTATCCAACATAAGGGAGACAGCACTGAAGTTCAACAAAATAAATAAGTGCCCTTACCTTTTTTTCCACACAAAACTATACTGAAATATAGTTAAACTAACATAACTGACCAGACTAGTGTGTAAATCCTAATATTATATCATTTGCTTTATCTTTCTATCTTGAATTTTTTTTTCATGAAAATTAATACCCTGAGATTCCTTATGAGGCCTAAACATTTAATAGAAAAAATATATTATCATAATTCCATATGGGTCCTTTCTACATATATTCATCATGGTGAAATTATTCTTCATGTTACATCTATTCTCTGATAAGATACACTGTGTTGGATAACAATTGAATTCTTACATATGTCTGAATACTAAATTGCTGCTTAATCTGTGGATAGTAAGAGAGCAATTGAATACTTAATATTCCTACCCATGGTTCTGCATAGGCCATCCGAGTATATAATGAGAGATGGCATTTAGAATTAAGATAAATAAACAGACAGATATTCTAAAATACAACGAACTGGGTATAAAAAGTGGTGATAACATTCATAAAGGTTCTTAATCACAGATTAAATCAATCAAACATGATATAATGTAATAGTATATCTGGTAACAAGTCCAATATGGCTTATTCATGCAATCATATAATCAGATATCACTAAGTATCATGACATTTATAACAGCTTTTGCTCGACTTATCACAAATGCAAAATTCCAATAAACAAATCCCATTTAAACAAAGACTAATGCAAATAAATTTGTGTTGTCTCTACACCAAAATCACTATAAGAATTATATCACTGGAAGAACCTTTAGACTGTAGAGATACGACCTTCTGAAGGCTAATTAAGCAATAAAGAGTAAATACAAGCAATAACTATTCAAAACATTCTCTTTACAGCTTAAGTTCATCAAAATCATAATCATCACTACACTGTAAAGAACTTCATGTTCAAAAACTTAGATAATAATGGAAATCTCATGTGCAGAATACAAATAGTGAATTACGAAATCTATAAAAAATGTGCAATACAGTAACAATTGCAGTATTTTCATACTTTACAAGTGACACCTTTCCATGTTCTGTAACATTTCTTTTTTTCAAGTTACTTTTACTGTGTAGATATTAAACAAAGTTGTTTTCCCCTACAACATCAACTCCTTCCCATGCACATATGAAAGAAAACTGGCATGCTAATATTAAAGTTGAACAGAAATGAGTTTAAGTGCAGAATCCCAAAACAATTACTACACAAAGTCACACAATCTGTACTAAAAGGTTATGTGCTCAATATGATGAACTCAAAAGTGTTTTATTAACAAACATCAATGCACCAGAGGTACTGCTTGTTCTTAATGGATAAACTTCAACTCTCCACCATTTTCAGGGTTCAATACATCTTTTAGGTGTGTACACTGAGTAAACTTACAAAACATTAAAAAGAAAAAAAAAAGAATAAATATGTAGAACAACATTCCTTCATATATATGAAAAAACTGACTGAAAATGTTGGAGGGCTGTTTCATAAGACCTGTATTATTCATTAGCAATTAATGACAAAGCAATGGGGATAACTATATTCAATCATTATTAAGGACCCTAAAATTCATATTTCACTTTAGTATGATCAGCTGGCCATACATAAACACTTTTCATTATTCATTTACAGAATATATCTTTAAACACATCTGAATATGCACTGCTGCAAAGACAAACCTGCCAAGTACTTTGGTATTTCATAAGTTCTGTAAAATATTATCCCTGAATGGCAAGCTATATATAGTTTTATGCAAATGTAACCAAACCAATTCAAAAACTTTGTAAACTGCTAAAAATTTACACCTTTTAATATTGTTGTAAATCACATGGGATCATCGACTTAAAACTTACTTAAAAGTTAATCAGCTGACAATATTTCTGCAGCATAAACATAAATTATGGATTACTGCAATTCAATACTATTTTTCCTGATCCTAACCCTCTCCCCACAAAAAAATTAATAAATAAGATTGTGACATGATACTCATGCTCTGATAAATAATCACATACCAGCAGTAAATTTTCCACAGTAATCCTATTCCACTGGTTTCCAAATCAAATCTACCATATAAGCCATCTTGTTACAGTAATTCTTAACCTCAAGCTCTCTGAAACAAAAGATGAAGAAGTCATCTACAAAACATCTAGAGAATGAAATAACTCCAAATCTGTGTTACAGTTGTTGAAAATTACAAAGGTCTTCCCAGAGAATGGAAGAATGGTGCTGAACCTTCATATCCATCTGCTAGTGCCATCATGATGGCAAAATAAGGTTGAAAATCAGTCTAGATTCAGCTATAATAATTTACTGGAAGAAATGCATGTAAGCCATATAACTTCCTTTAAATGTAAGGGCACCATGTTGATATTAGTTTCACCAATCTTGCAATAATGTTAACTCAAGACATATGGACTTTCTGCACCTTTACTTAAGAACTTCATCATTCCTAAACTCATCTATGCCTCCTCCACCTTACCTTCCTCCTTACCAGCCACACAACTGGAGCTACTAAAAAAATGTGCAGAAAAGGGCACATAAGACGTCCAGCTCAAAACACTGGACGTCTGAGTCTCTCCAATAATTATGTAGACCTCATTCAATAATTCAGGGTGAAGGTTCTACACAACCTTTCCAGTAGGGTCATCTCCTGATCACCAAAAATACCTTGTCCATGAGTTGCACTAATAAACCAAGCCCATCAAAGTACAGACTGCTGCAAGAACAGTCATTCTTCGCAATGCAAACATTAATAATTATTATACCAACACCCCAATATTTGTGCAAAACCTGTGTTTTTTCTCTGGTATCTGCAGCCTTTGGTACCAGTTAATTCAATACAATTAATTATTACCATTATCATTATTACTTAATTATCAAATTCCCAAATTTGGAAATCATATCAAATATGGTGCCATCACATCCTAAATTCATGGGGAGGACCCTAGATCAGCCCATCTCAGTTATATAACTATTTCAAATCAGCAGCAGTCAGTAAGGAGATACAATCCTAAATGCAGGAGAAAATTTTGTAGCAACATATCAGTAATAACATCAACATAATGCACACTCTCTATTGTGTCATCTTCAGTTAGTAACCTTTTAGTGATCAGAGTACTCTGACCTGCTTGTATAATGAGTTTTCAATGTTAAACAAAAGAAACTGCAGAAACGGGACCAAGGTTGTACTCTATCAGAAATGTGGAAACATTCCCTATATGCAAGGAAATAAAAGAAAGAATTATCACAGTCTGCATTAATCTGTGATTTCTATACCTAAGCACACAGATTAACCCTCAGAAAGACACACAAACTTAACGCTAGTTCCTAGGCATGATAATTTTCAGGATATGCATATTGTTTACATGAAATCAGATTTATCATCAGCATGTTAGCAAATATACAAAAATACTCAGTGGGTCACCTATTTGGAACATAATAACAGTATGCAATCCTGTATGACCTCTCCTCTGAGATGACTTCCTATAGTTACAAAAGATGGACACATGAATAGCCAAACTCATATTATAGTAGGGGTTCTAGCCTATGTATAATTCTTCACAAGCTTAAACCCTAGCTCACAACAAAACATACAACAAACAAGTTTGTTGCATGATACTGGAAACCAGAGCACAAAAGTCTGGATCCCTGCCACGTCAAATGTATTTTCAAACATGTTAACTTTTACAACTTTTCTTGTCATGCACAATAAATCATAAATTTCTTTTCTAAAAATGCTACATGGATGCAGTTTATGACCAAGCTATTTGTCATCTGGTTCCTTTTTTCTTCTTTCCTTAAGTTTGTGATCTCTCCTAAGTTATATAAAACTACTAAAAGATTCAAGTGCCTTTTAGGTTTTTCGTATCTTTGTCAAGATTTAAACCTAAACCTATGAATTATTTACTACCAGCAGAACAGACCATTCCACTTGAAAATGTTTAACACTTCCAAATATAGCTATTTATATCATCACTAACTGGCTCTATGTAGTTTACAGCATAAACATTACCTAAGCATATTAAATATAAATTAGAGGAATTATCTCTCTAAAATAAGCAAACTTTCACCATTTCAGTTATGTGTATCAGCTTTTTAGAAAACAGACTGTGTACAGCTTTAAACAATCTGTTTTCTTTACAATGAAAAAGTCAAAAGTGAAAAGATTGCACTACCTTGACTAAACCTCACTGCCTCAGCCCTGCAAATTTCTTGGGTACTCTAAATTATTTCAAATATTTTCTGAAAGCTTGTTGAAAACCCATAGCTTGCTGTTAAGGACGTCACCAAAAAAAATCTACCCCTAAACTAAATCTGTTAAAAAATTTTTGAAAGAAAAAATTTTGTAATCTGTCTTGATCAATCTTATAATTTACACTCCTTTACTACATTTATCAAACTTCCTTTTAATTAAATTTGTCCGTACTTTCATTGAATGAAATGTTTCACTGTACCAAATGAAGTGTCAAGTCTTTTCAAGTTAAACTACAAAAAAAGATACTTCAATTTCAGTAACATTATTATCTATCATTATCAATTATCAAATTTTGTACTGCACTTAGATGCCATCTACTCTCCTTCAGAATGTAAAAATCAACATTTCTATGAACCTCATCGGTGCATTTCAAATTTTGACTCTGAAAAAAATCAGTCTAAAATATCTGAGGTAAGTACACAAATACACTTCATATATCCTGCATTTATAGTTCATATACATCATTAATCATTTCAAGATGTATCTTTCAGAAATGTATACATAAAAAGACTAGCCAAAGCTGATTTTAATAGCAAGTTACTAAATGTGGTATATAAATATCCACACAAGCATTACAATCAGTGAAATTTTAAAAAACATACAGCACTATCTTCCTCATTTTACCAGGTAAGACTGAAACAAATACATTTCTTCTTGATATGAACAGGATATTTTTTCTGACATAGACTATAGCAAGGAAGTGAACAATTACTGATGAAAACTTTCTGATTCATCATCAAGTTTCCTGAAAACAGATTAGCCCATTTATTCTTTAAAACACTCCACCAACACTACCACAAGGAACTTATTTTGATAAGCTGTTTCACTTTATCATAATGAGGATGCATGGCATTTTGCAACTCTTGTCAAGTAGCAACTGTATCAGAAATGACCATTAAACATGAGTCAGTTTATATCAACCCACAAAATGGAAAATTGAGCCTAAACAAAGTATTTCATGTAAAACATTAATTATGATTATAGTATAAATTCTGAAATCAATATCATTTCTATGAGTACTAATGAGTGGCACACTGGATACCCCGATTACTATCAGAATCATCACTATCATTACTGTCGTCACTTGAGGACTCACCTGTACCAGCTCCACCCTCTGCTCCACCACTGCCATTACTGGTATTTCCTCCTGCTGCCATCTGGTAGAGAAAATATACATTCTAGGCTCAATTTTCACTTTACAAATTTATGTATTTATTCATCTGATATATATATATATATTTTTTTTTTTCTTTTTGCTTTGTCGCTGTCTCCCGCATTTGTGAGGTAGCGCAAGGAAACAGACGAAAGAAATGGCCCGACCCACCCCCATACACATGTATATACATACGTCCACACACGCAAATATACATACCTACACAGCTTTCCATGGTTTACCCCAGACGCTTCACATGCCTTGATTCAATCCACTGACAGCACATCAGCCCCGGTATACCAAATCGCTCCAATTCACTCTATTCCTTGCCCTCCTTTCACCCTCCTGCATGTTCAGGCCCCGATCACACAAAATCTTTTTCACTCCATCTTTCCACCTCCAATTTGGTCTCCCTCTTCTCCTCGTTCCCTCCACCTCTGACACATTTATCCTCTTGGTCAATCTTTCCTCACTCATTCTCTCCATGTGACCAAACCATTTCAAAACACCCACTTCTGCTCTCTCAACCACACTATTTTTATTACCACACATCTCTCTTACCCTTACGTTACTTACTCGATCAAACCACCTCACACCACATATTGTCCTCAAACATCTCATTTCCAGCACATCCACCCTCCTCTGCACAACTCTATCTATAGCCCACGCCTCGCAACCATATAACGTTGTTGGAGCCACTATTCCTTCAAATATTCCCATTTTTGCTTTCCGAAATAATGTTCTCAACTTCCACACATTCTTCAATGCTCCCAGAACTTTTGCCCCCTCCCCAACCCTATGCTTCACTTCCACTTCCATGGTTCCATCCGCTGCCAGATCCACTCCCAGATATCTAAAACACTTCACTTCCTCCAGTTTTTCTCCATTCAAACTCACCTCCCAATTGACTTGACCCTCAACCCTACTGTACCTAATAACCTTGCTCTTATTCACATTTACTCTTAACTTTCTTCTTCCATACACTTTACCAAACTCAGTCACCAGCTTCTGCAGTTTCTCACATGAATCAGCCACCAGCGCTGTATCATCAGCGAACAACAACTGACTCACTTCCCAAGCTCTCTCATCCACAACAGACTGTATAATTGCCCTTCTTTCCAAAACTCTTGCATTCACCTCCCTAACAACCCCATCCACAAACAAATTAAACAACCATTGAGACATCACACACCCCTGCCGCAAACCTACATTAACTGAGAACTTTCCTCTCTTCCTACACGTACACATGCCTTACATCCTCGATAAAAACTTTTCACTGCTTCTAACAACTTGCCTCCCATACCATATATTCTTCATACCTTCCACAAAGCATCTCTATCAACTCTATCATTTGCCTTCTCCAGATCCATAAATGCCACATACAAATCCATTTGCTTTTCTAAGTATTTCTCACATACATTCTTCAAAGTAAACACCTGATCCACACATCCTCTACCACTTCTGGAACCACACTGCTCTTCCTCAATCTGATGCTCTGTACATGCCTTCACCCTCTCAATCAATACCCTCCCATATAATTTCCCAGGAATACTCAACAAACTTATATATTTACTTTATATTTATTTTGCTTTGTCGCTGTCTCCCGCATTTGCGAGGCAGCGCAAGGAAACAGACGAAAGAAATGGCCCAACCCACCCCCATACACATGTATATACATATACGTCACACACGCAAATATACATACCTATACATCTCAATGTACACATATATATACACACACAGACACATACATATATACCCATTCACACTGTCTGTCTTTATTCATTCCCATCGCCACCTCGCCACACATGGATTACCATCCCCCTCCCCCCTCAAGTGTGCGAGGTAGCGCTAGGAAAAGACAACAAAGGCCCCATTCGTTCACACTCAGTCTCTAGCTGTCATGCAATAATGCCCGAAACCACAGCTCCCTTTCCACATCCAGGCCCCACACAACTTTCCATGGTTCACCCCAGACGCTTCACATGCCCTGATTCAATCCACTGACAGCACTCAATTTTATCCCCTTTGCCCTTGTACAATGGCACTATGCAAGCATTCCGCCAATCCTCAGGCACCTCATCAAATACATTAAATAACCTTACCAAACAGTCATCAATACAGTCACCCCCCTTTTTAATAAATTCCACTGCAATACCATCCAAACCCGCTGCCTTGCCAGCTTTCATCTTCCGCAAAGCTTTTACTACCTCTTCTCTGTCCTTTATTCTCACCTTTTTCCATTCTGTACTCAGTCTCTCCTGGTACTTCCTCACACAAGTCTCCTTCCCAAGCTCACTTACTCTCACCACTCTTTTCACCCCAACATTCTTCTCTTCTGAAAACCTCTCCAAATCTTCACCTTTGCCTCCACAGACATCCCTCCAGTTGCACCTCTCAGCACATTAAGATCCAAAAGTCTCTCTTTCGCACACCTATCAATTAACACGTAATACAATAACACTCTCTGGCCATCTCTCCTACTTACATATGTATACTTATGTATATCTCTCTTTTCAAACCAAGTATTCCCATTCACCAGTCCTTTTTCAGCACATAAATCTACAACCATTTCCATTTACAACACTGAACACCCCATGTACACCAATTATTCCCTCAACTGCCACATTACTCACCTTTGCATTTAAATCACCCATCACTATAACCTGGTCTTGTGCATCAAAACTACTAACACACTCATTCAGCTACTCCCAAAACACTTGCCTCTCATGATCTTTCTTCTCATACCCAGGTTCATACGCACCAATTATCACCCATCTCTCTCCATCCACTTTCAGTTTTACCCATATCAATCCTGAGTTTACTTTCGTACACTCTATGACATACTCCCACCACTCCTGTTTCAGGAGTAGTACTACTCCTTCCCTTGCTCTTGTCCTCTCACTAACCCCTGACTTTACTCCCAAGACATTTCCAAACCACTCTTCCCCTTTACCCTTGAGCTTCGTTTCACTTAGAGCCAAAACATCCAGGTTCCTTTCCTCAAACATACTATCTATCTCTCCTTTTTTCTTATCTTGGTTGCATCCACACACATTTAGACACCCTAATCTGAGCCTTCACGGAGGATGAGTACTCCCCGCATGACTCCTACATAAAATATTACATTAAATATCCTTACCAACCAGTCAACAACATAGCCACCCCCTTTTTTAATAAATTCCACTGCAATACTTTGTCACTGTCTCCCACGTTAACAAGGTAGACGAAAAAATGGCCCAACCCACCCACATACACGTGTATATACATACACATCCACACATGCACATACCTATACATTATACCTATACATTTCAACGTATACATATAAATACATTCACAGACATATACATATATACACATGTACATAATTCATACTTGCTGCCTTTATTCCTTCCCGTCACCACCCCGCCACACATGAAATGAAAACTCCCTCCCCCCGCATGTGTGCGAGGTAGCGCTAGGAAAAGACAACAAAGGCCACATTTGTTCACACTCAGTCTCTAGCTGTCATGTGTAATGCACCGAAACCACAGCTCCCTTTCCACATCCAGGCCCCACAAAACTTTCCATGGTTTACCCCAGACGCTTCACATGCCCTGGTTCAATCTATTAACAGCATGTTGACCCCAGCAAACCACATCGTTCCAATTCACTCTATTCCTTGCACGCCTTTCACTCTCCTGCATGTTCTGGCCCCGATCACTCAAAATCTTTTTCACTCCATCTTCCCACCTCTAATTTGGTCTCCCACTTCTCCTTGTTCCCTCCACCTCTGACACATATATCGTCTTTGTCAATCTTTCCTCACTCATTCTCTCCATGTGACCAAACCACTTCAAAACATGCTCATCTGCTCTCTCAATCACACTATTTCTATTACCACACATCTCTCTTACCCTTTCATTATGTACTTGTTCAAACCACCTCACACCACATATTGTCCTCAAACATTTCATTTCCAGCACATCCACCCTTCTCTGCACAACTCTATCTATAGCCCACACCTTGCAACCATATAACATTGTTGGAACCACTATTCCTTCAAACATACCCATTTTTGCTTTCCAAGATAACATTCTCGACTTCCACACATTTTTCAATGCTCCCAGAACTTTCGCCCCCTCCCCCACCCTATGATTCACTTCCACTTCCAAGGTTCCATCCGCTGCCAAATCCACTCCCAGGTATCTAAAACACCTCACTTCATCCAGTTTTTCTCCATTCAAACTTACCTCCAAACTGACTTGTCTCTCAACCCTACTGTACCTAATAACCGTGCTTTTATTCACATTTACTCTCAGCTTTCTTCTTTCACACACTTTACCAAACTCAGCCAACTTCTGCAGTTTCTCACCCGAATCAGCCACCAGCGTTGTATCATCAGCAAACAACAACTGACTCACTTCCTAAGCTCTCTCATCCACTTTTCTTGCACCCTCACACAGTCCATCTGTCAAGCACAACAGGTGTCTCAACCCTCACAAAGAAAATGGTTCTACTTCTACATAGCACAAACAATTCACCAGACATATCCAATGGTAATATCTTAATCTTTTACAAAATCTTTTCTCTATCTTAGTCAACCTCTTCTCAATACATCCTTAACCGCACTATTATGTATCTTCTTGATCAACCAATCATCTACCAGTCATTCTACATCACCCTAACATCTTTAAAGACTTTCATCCATGCACTCTTCCAGTGTTTTTTTCTCCACACCACTTTATCACATCACATCGCATCTTCATTCCCTATATATCCAACTAATGCCACATATACTACAAAAAATGTCCACCACCACCTCCTTATTTCTCACCTATCCTAACCTATATAAACTAGTACGGTCTCACATCCATATACTTCTGCTGGGAGAAGTACCCTCTCTCTCTCTCATGCAAGCTCCCTATGCACTGTACAATTAAATCCCTTCCAATCAAAAACTTAACTCAAGCAATGAACAAATCTTATGACCATAAAGAACATACCAAGCAAAGAAGCAGTTGACTCACAAACAAAAAATTAAGCCAACAAACTTACCAGAACTTGTTTTCTTTAAATCTATGTAACATCCAGAAACAATAGCAAATTTTAGAGCTAAACCTGTCTATAACTCACCCTCCGTCGTCTACGATCAGTCCTTCTTATGTGATGCCAAAGGACCATCAGCATCTGTGTATCCAATCCAGTAAACTCTTCATTGCGCTCCTTATGTCGTTTTCGAAGATTTGATCTCACCGTCTGAAAAGTATACCACAAGTACATGATACTCGTAAGTTCATAACCTAAACTTTATGAACTGAGCTGAAAGGGCAATTAATTCTTTTTTACATAGTATTAGTCATAAAGAGTTGAATATTTAAGAGTAAAGTGTTAAACCCCAACACCAGACAAAACAGCTAAATCATTAAGAATACTAGTAATGTCTCATTTATGGAACAGAGTCTAACAATGAACAAATGTACTTGAAGTAAAAGCCAAACAAATGTGAATAGTTTAAGACCTTCCATCAATCACAAAAATTACTTTCATCTCAACTAAAATAAAATAATGTTTGAGAGACGTTTTCAGGTACACATAACAAAAGCTTGTTTATCATCAATATAGTCCTGCTTAAGTGAAGGAAAAGACGCAAATATAATGCTATCTACTGGCAGATCTGGATGATTGTATGGATCGAGGATGTAGGTGGAAGGCAAGGCGGATGACTCCTACATGACATGCGGAAGCCTAGCTGAAATGGCTGAGGAGGTGGGCATACAACAGTACCACACTGACATAAGAAGAAATTGAATCATTGTATTATCAGTACATCCTCCTCGAAGGCTCAGACTGGGGTGTCTAAATGTGTTTGGATGTAACCAAGATGTGAAAAAAGGAGAGATACGTAGTATGTTTGAGGAAAGGAACCTGGATATTTTGGCTCTGAGTGAAATGAAGCTCAAGGGTAAAGGGGAAGAGTGGTTTGGGAATGTCTTGGGAGTAAAGTCAGGGGTTAGTGAGAGGACAAGAGCAAGGGAAGGAGTAGCAGTACTTCTGAAACAGGAGTTGTGGGAGTATGTGATAGAATGTAAGAAAGTAAATTATCGATTAATACGGGTAAAACTGAAAGTTGATGGAGAGAGATGGGTGATTATTGGTGCATATGCACCTGGGCATGAGAAGAAAGATCATGAGAGGCAAGTGTTTTGGGAGCAGCTGAATGAGTGTGTTAGTGGTTTTGATGCACGAGACCGGGTTATAGTGATGGGTGATTTCAATGCAAAGGTGAGTAATGTGGCAGTTGAGGGAATAATTGGTATACATGGGGTGTTCAGTGTTGTAAATGGAAATGGTGAAGAGCTTGTACATTTATGTGCTGAAAAAGGACTGGTGATTGGGAATACCTGGTTTAAAAAGCGAGATATACATAAGTATATGTATGAAAGTAGGAGAGATGGCCAGAGAGCGTTATTGGATTACGTGTTAATTGACAGGCGCGCGAAAGAGAGACTGTTGGATGTTAATGTGCTGAGAGGTGCAACTGGAGGGATGTCTGATCATTATCTTGTGGAGACTAAGGTGAAGATTTGTATGGGTTTTCAGAAAAGAAGAGTGAATGTTGGGGTGAAGAGGGTGGTGAGAGTAAGCGAGCTTGGGAAGGAGACTTGTGTGAGGAAGTACTAGGAGAGACTGAGTACAGAATGGAAAAAGGTGAGAACAATGGAAGTAAGGGGAGTGGGGGAGGAATGGGATGTATTTAGGGAATCAGTGATGGATTGCGCAAAAGATGCTTGTGGCATGAGAAGAGTGGGAGGTGGGTTGATTAGAAAGGGTAGTGAGTGGTGGGATGAAGAAGTAAAATTATTAGTGAAAGAGAAGAGAGAGGCATTTGGACAATTTTTGCAGGGAAAAAATGCAATTGAGTGGGAGATGTATAAAAGAAAGAGACAGGAGGTCTAGGGAAAGGTGCAAATGGTGAAAAAGAGGGCAAATGAGAGTTGGGGTGAGAAAGTATCATTAAATTTTAGGGAGAATAAAAAGATGTTCCGGAAGGAGGTAAATAAAGTGCGTAAGACAAGGGAGCAAATGGGAACTTCAGTGAAGGGCACAAATGGGGAGGTGATAACAAGTAGTGGTGATGTGATAAAGAGATGGAGTGAGTATTTTGAAGGTTTGTTGAATGTGTCTGATGATAGAGTGGCAGATATAGGGTGTTTTGGTCGAGGTGGTGTGCAAAGTGAGAGGGTTAGGGAAAATGATTTGGTAAACAGAGAAGAGGTAGTAAAAGCTTTGAGGAAGATGAAAGCCGGCAAGGCAGCAGGTTTGGATGGTATTGCAGTGGAATTTATTAAAAAAGGGGGTGACTGTATTATTGACTGGTTGGTAAGGTTATTTAATGTATGTATGACTCATGGTGAGGTGCCTGAGGATTGGCGGAATGCGTGCATAGTGCCACTGTACAAAGGCAAAGGGGATAAGAGTGAGTGCTAAAATTTCAGAGGTATAAGTTTGTTGAGTATTCCTGGTAAATTATATGGGAGGGTATTGACTGAGAGGGTGAAGGCATGTACAGAGCATCAGATTGGGGAAGAGCAGTGTGGTTTCAGAAGTGGTAGAGCATGTGTGGATCAGGTGTTTGCTTTGAAGAATGTATGTGAGAAATACTTAGAAAAGCAAATGGATTTGTATGTAGCATTTATGGATCTGGAGAAGGCATATGATAGAGTTGATAGAGATGCTCTGTGGAAGGTATTAAGAATATATGGTGTGGGAGGCAAGTTGTTAGAAGCAGTGAAAAGTTTTTATCGAGGATGTAAGGCATGTGTACGTGTAGGAAGAGAGGAAAGTGATTGGTTCTCAGTGAATGTAAGTTTGCGGCAGGGGTGTGTGATGACTCCATGGTTGTTTAATTTGTTTATGGATGGGGTTGTTAGGGAGGTGAATGCAAGAGTTTTGGAAAGAGGGGCAAGTATGAAGTCTGTTGTGGATGAGAGAGCTTGGGAAGTGAGTCAGTTGTTGTTCGCTGATGATACAGCGCTGGTGGCTGATTCATGTGAGAAACTGCAGAAGCTGGTGACTGAGTTTGGTAAAGTGTGTGAAAGAAGAAAGTTAAGAGTAAATGTGAATAAGAGCAAGGTTATTAGGTACAGTAGGGTTGAGGGTCAAGTCAATTGGGAGGTAAGTTTGAATGGAGAAAAACTGGAGGAAGTAAAGTGTTTTAGATATCTGGGAGTGGATCTGGCAGCGGATGGAACCATGGAAGCGGAAGTGGATCATAGGATGGGGGAGGGGGCAAAAATTCTGGGAGCCTTGAAGAATGTGTGGAAGTCGAGAACATTATCTCGGAAAGCAAAAATGGGTATTTTTGAAGGAATAGTGGTTCCAACAATTTTGTATGGTTGCAAGGCGTGGGCTATGGATAGAGTTGTGCGCAGGAGGGTGGATGTGCTGGAAATGAGATGTTTGAGGACAATGTGTGGTGTGAGGTGGTTTGATCGAGTAAGTAACGTACGGGTAAGAGAGATGTGTGGAAATAAAAAGAGCGTGGTTGAGAGAGCAGAAGAGGGTGTTTTGAAATGGTTTGGGCACATGGAGAGAATGAGTGAGGAAAGATTGACCAAGAGGATATATGTGTCGGAGGTGGAGGGAACGGAGAGAAGTGGGAGACCAAATTGGAGGTGGAAAGATGGAGTGAAAAAGATTTTGTGTGATCGGGGCCTGAACATGCAGGAGGGTGAAAGGAGGGCAAGGAATAGAGTGAATTGGATCGATGTGGTATACCGGGGTTGACGTGCTGTCAGTGGATTTAATCAGGGCATGTGAAGTGTCTGGGGTAAACCATGGAAAGCTGTGTAGGTATGTATATTTGCGTGTGTGGACGTATGTATATACATGTGTATGGGGGTGGGTTGGGCCATTTCTTTCGTCTGTTTCCTTGCGCTACCTCGCAAACGCGGGAGACAGCGGCAAAAAAAAAAAAAAAAAAAAAAAAAAAAATCATTCAATTTCTTCTTATATCAATGGTAAATCTAACTGCTGCTAATACAGAAAATCCAAATATCTATTCATTTTAAAATCTTCCAGGATGAATTTCTATGCAATAGTCCTGCTGTTATCGAGGACCTCTTTCTAAAGGCTCCTGCAGCCTAAGGCTACACTACATACAGTAGTAGGGAAATGCAGACTCTTTTGGAGCAAGAACTTTTCTGATGAGCCTGTACTCCCAATTGTGTACAGCCTTACCAGAGGTGATTTTTCACTCTTGTGCAATGTCTTATAGGCAAAGCCCAGTAACACCCCAAACATTTCAGGGTAAATAATGAAGCTACTCTTACTTACTCACTCTACAGATGCTCTCACTATCAACAAACATACCCAACAGCAAATATCTCCTAATCAGAATAATAAAGGATTTATTAACTCAATCCATGGGGAAAGTCAAGTGCTTCTTGGTCTTTCATATCTGGTCAATTGTCCTGAGATTATGCCAATACAGTACAAAATCTCTAAGCCAAATACCCATAGTCTGAAAACATCCTAAATTCAAATGTTCATGCTTTCAAGATTCTCACCACAACAGCACATGAATTTGCAATGGTATTATTCCACTTTTTTCCATCATGTCTGGTATTTCTGTGGTTTTTGCCCTTGTTCTGCTCTCATCATGGCATCCAACAAGATTCTCATCCCTAGATAATCTATGTTTGCCATACACTATAACAGTCTTCATTATACTTGGTAAAAGGAAAGACAAGGAAGAATTATGGGTAAGTATAATACATATCTTATATACTTTATATAACATCTAACCCATTCCATGCACAACGGGGCAGTCACTGGTTTGTTTCTCCTGTATGTGATCCACGTTTCTGAGTTTTAAATCTAATAAAAACCAGTGAGGTTACTATGACAACTGTCAGCAGCAATGATTTGTGATACAATTACAAAAAGGATATTTAACTTCTGAAATTTGAGAAATCTTCCTCTCCAAGGCAGTGCCCTGTAAGCAGGAAGTACTCTTTAGAAATATTGTAGTTAGGACACTCTAAACCCCTATCTTTCAGATGGAGAACATTGGTTTTCTTGATCTGTCACAATCCTTCCAATTAGATACTGGTTGCACACTTGTTTAGGCTCACTCTTGGCCAATAAAAGACCGCCAGAATTATGATGTCATTGACCCACTAACCCCAGGCCACCAAGAGCCCAGTTATTCACAGGTTGTTGCATAAAAACCAAAAGGGTACACTTGCTACAAAGGAAGGTTTTCACAAAAAGGAAGAGGTGAAGGCAGACCAGGGAAAATGCAAACAGAGGAGATAAAGGCAGATCAGGGAAAAGAGACTTGGACAACTGCCCAAAAAATACAGAACAATTGTGTAGGAATTGGTAGGCAGCTACATGCCAGGGTATTGGGAAGGTTAGTGACAGTAGATGTTAAGTTGCACTCCTCTGACCCAGGTAGTTGTCTTTTCTTTCTGCCAAAACCACATGTGGACTGATGGCATTCTGTCCACAAACAATACAATCTCTCATTGTCACACATAACACTTGACAACACTTAACTCACACAACTCATTCTTCGTAACACTGGATCTTCCTGCGGTGAGTGCTGTGCACTAGCCCTGCCTTTAAGCAAAGTGGAGGGAGCAATAGACAGAGATAGTGGGTAGGAACATTAAAAAGGAACATTAGGTAAAAACAATCAGTAGAAGTAGTAGGTTAGAACATTAGGTAAGAACATTAGGCAGGAGTCCCTGAAAACACTGGCCAGTGGCCCATTAGGGGTGAGGCACGAAAGGCAAAGATGTGGTACCAGAGTTCACTAGTTATGGAAACTCTTTTGCTACAGCCCCTTGAGGGAGTGGGCATCAATGGAAGTGAAATAACCTCTCATCATCCACTGATAAGTTTTTCAGCCCCTTGAGGGAGTGGGCATCAATGGAAGTGAAATAACCTCTCATCATCCACTGATAGGTTTTTCAAGTCTTTAGTTAAAGGCATCTCTAACAACTATCTCTCTACCTTTCCTTCACTTTTCCTTTCTGATGGTACTATAGCTGTCTCTCCCATTCACAGAGCAACTCTCTTTGGTTCCCATTTCACCTTTAACTCCATCTTGGGTGACTAACATTCCTTCACCACATCATGCTCCTCTTACTAATCCTATGCCTCTTTCTGTAATCTCTTTTTGGACTGTCTGAAAAGTGCTTCTTTTTCTGGACACAAGCAAGGTTTATGGTCCTGATGGCATCCATCCCCATGTACTGAAAGTGTGTGGCTCTGAACGTGCACCTTTGCTTGCTTGTCTGTTTCATTTCTGCTTAAAACCCAAAACTTTTCCTTTTCCTTGGAAAGATGCATCAATACATCCCATTCCTAAGAAGGGCAACTGATCTGACCCCCACTAACTATCGTCCTTCTGTTTTGACATCTGACATTTCCCAAGTCTTTGAATCCCTCCTCAACTTCCATATCCTTAAACACCTGGAAAATCACAGTCTTCTCTCCCACCACCAGTATGGCTCCCATAAGGTGAGGTCCACTGGCGATATTCTTTCATATCTTACTAATGTCTAGTTGTTATCCCTGAAAGATTCTGGGGAGTCATGTGTAAATGCTATCAACATATCTAAGACTCTTGACAGGGTGTGGTATTGGGGGCCTCATCTCTAAGCTCCCCTCTTTTGGCTTCCCTCCCTCACTTTGCTCCTTCTTATCTAGCTTCCTCTTCAGTTGATCTATCTGCGGTTGTTGATGGATCAACCTCCCCTTTTTCTCCATCAACAGTGGTATCCCTCAAGGTTCTGTTCTATCCCCTACACTTTTTTCCTTTTTTTCAATGATTTCCCTCCTCTACAAATAATCCAATGCATACAAACACTGACAACTCAACACTGCAATTCATCCACATCCTTCAATTCTGCTCCCTCCTCTCTCACTCAATCTGCACCTCATCTTGACACAGCTTTCTTAATATACTTAGACAGGATATCTCAGTGGGGTGCACAATACGTTTAATGTCTCTAAGATCCAACTTCTACCCATCCCTCTTTCGAAAACTCCTCACAACTCTTATCTTTACTTTGACAGTTCCGTAATTCCACCTCTTGACTTAATGAAAATACTTGGTATTACTGTAACATCCACTCTTTATTGGAAACCCCACATTATAGGAATAGCTAAGTCTGCCTCTAAAAAACTGTCCTGTTTATTTGTTGAAACTTCTCTTTGGAACAGCTGCTCCATTTATACAAAGGATTGATTTGTCCTTTCATGGGGTACTGCTCTAACATTCAAGGTGGTTCTATATGGCTACTTGAAAGAGCTAAGTTGAAAGCGATACAACTTATAAACTGTCCCAGGCTCACTTCCAAATTTGACCCCCTTGCCCTATGCCACAATTTTGGTTCACTTTCCCTCTTCCATAGGTATTACTATAGTTTCTGATTCAAAGAGCTGGCTGCTTATGTGCCCACACCACTAGATAGACCATGCAATACTTGGCAATCTGCTGCATCACAAGATTATTATGTACCTGTCAACAACTCAAGGGTGGGCCATTTTGATATCTGCTTCTTTCCCTACATGTTAAAGCTTCGGAACTCCCTACCATCTCATTGTTTTTCCCAATAACTATGATCTGGCACATTTCAAAAGACAGGTCTTTCACTTCCTCCAAAGTTTGTAAATATTTTCCCCGTCTTTTCTTTTTCCATTTCATATTTCTCTATATTTCAATTATGGCCTGGCCTTGATGTGGACTTTTGTCAGTGACTGGAGCCTTAAAAAAAAGAATAAAAAAAGAGGTTTTCAAATTCTAAAACATACATTTCTTGTTTCCGTAATCTGTCCTGTGAGAAAGTACACCCACACGCAGGAGGAATGATTTGAGGAAAAACTGCAGATAAGATAAACTAAAGGTGGAGGAAATGTCATCAGGGAGACACTAAAACCTACCTCTCTTGAAGGATGAATTCCCAAAATGACTCAGAGTACATCCCAAGCATTTTGATGAAGTTTGAAGATGAGTCCCAAAGAAACATTTCTTTTTCTTTTTTTTCAAAGAAAGGTTTGAGGAAGACTAAAGCCTCCTTCTCCATTCACATCTCCCATAACAGGAAGCCTGATCTTAACAGGACCTGCCCAAACATAGAATACTCCAAGGAAATAAGAGATTTGGAAGAATAAAACCCTTTGGACGGCCAGAAACAGAATCTTTTTCTACAACTGTAACAGTCTGAGAGGCGGAGATGGGTCATCAGAGGTTCTCTACACTGGTATCCAAGACTAAGTATGTGAGAAGTTGCCCTGGGCTGTAAAAAAAAAAAAAAAAATGACCTTGCCCTAAAGTTGCTTTACATGACATTAAGACACAAAGCTATAGACTGCAAGGAAACTGTAGCATTCATGTGGTCCTAAGCCTAGTCCCCTAGGATACAGTGAGTGCTAACCTTAAAGTTTCAATCTATTTCTGGCTATGTAAAGTTTTGGCTATGAATTTAATAAAACTTGTCCAGGTTACTGAAAAAACTTCAAGACAATATGCTCTTCTTTGTAACTTTTCTTCTTGAAGACGAAAAAGCCCAAAAGATAAGCCAGAACAATCATTTTGAAGGACATTAGCTTTTGAGACCAGGTAAAATCACTCTGGCAGTGTGCATGCAAGTGTAATTCCCCATTTCTTTATCCCATTTTGTTCTGTAAGGGGAGGGAGTTTTACATTCACAGGACCCCTTCTCTTGCACACTCTCTCCTGTCATTTTTTTTTTTTTTTTTTTTTTTTTTTTTTTATACTTTGTCGCTGTCTCCCGCGTATGCGAGGTAGCGCAAGGAAACAGACGAAAGAAATGGCCCAACCCCCCCCCCATACACATGTACATACACACGTCCACACACGCAAATATACATACCTACACAGCTTTCCATGGTTTACCCCAGACGCTTCACATGCCTTGATTCACTCCACTGACAGCACGTCAACCCCTGTATACCACATCACTCCAATTCACTCTATTCCTTGCCCTCCTTTCACCCTCCTGCATGTTCAGGCCCCGATCACACAAAATCTTTTTCACTCCATCTTTCCACCTCCAATTTGGTCTCCCTCTTCTCCTCGTTCCCTCCACCTCCGACACATATATCCTCTTGGTCAATCTTTCCTCACTCATTCTCTCCATGTGCCCAAACCATTTCAAAACACCCTCTTCTGCTCTCTCAACCACGCTCTTTTTATTTCCACACATCTCTCTTACCCTTACGTTACTTACTCGATCAAACCACCTCACACCACACATTGTCCTCAAACATCTCATTTCCAGCACATCCATCCTCCTGCGCACAACTCTATCCATAGCCCATGCCTCGCCCTGTCATACCAATTCTAAATTGGTGTATACTGACTGCATTAACGTGGTCTTCACTCAATTTGTTCCATTCATCCACTACCCTTACACAATAAATGTAATTCTTTACTTCCTTAATTATTTTTTTTTTTTATTATTTATTATACTTTGTCGCTGTCTCCTGCGTTTGCGAGGTAGCGCAAGGAAACAGACGAAAGAAATGGCCCAACCCCCCCCCATACACATGTATATACATACGTCCACACACGCAAATATACATACCTACACAGCTTTCCATGGTTTACCCCAGACGCTTCACATGCCTTGATTCAATCCACTGACAGCACGTCAACCCCGGTATACCACATCGCTCCAATTCACTCTATTCCTTGCCCTCCTTTCACCCTCCTGCATGTTCAGGCCCCGATCACACAAAATCTTTTTCACTCCATCTTTCCACCTCCAATTTGGTCTCCCTCTTCTCCTCGTTCCCTCCACCTCCGACACATATATCCTCTTGGTCAATCTTTCCTTGTAATTTCATGTTATGTCCCCTCATTACTCTGACAATCTCTTTTCAAAACTTAAAGGTTGCAATCAGGTCACCCCTCAGTCTTCTCTCTTTCAAGGTGGGTAAATTTAAAGTCTCCAGCCTTTCTGAATAGCTTAGCTCTCTTTATTCTGGTACCATCTTTGTTGCCCTACTCTGGAACTTCCCTCTTTGTGCTTCTTAAGGTGCAATGACCAAACCTGAGAAGCAAATTCTAGTTTGGCTTAATTAGGATATGAATACCTGATTCTGATATTTACTGGCAGACAGTTTGTCTCTTTACCTGTTCTCATTTGGGATTCTGGTGATAGGTTAGGGATGATGCCTACTCCTCAGTCCTCCCACAGAATCATGAAGCTTATTTCCTCCACGGTAATAATCATATTGAGGCCATCTTTAACTTTGTTCCATCCTTATTGCTTTACATTTGCTCAGGCTAATTTAACCATGCTTCAGATCAACTTTGGGGCTTGTCTAGGTACCCTTGTAAGCTCATGCAATCCTCCTTACTTTTCACGTTCCTCATGACCTTTGCATCACCTGCAAACATATTCAGTTAGAATTTCATACCTTCAGGCAAATTATTCATACAGGTTAAGAAGAGGAATGGTCCCAAAACCGAACCTGACCATAAAAAAAAGCATTAAATGCTTCCTGGCAGATACTGACAATCCACCCAGCCTTCCCTTCTGTCCAGGACTGAGCTTACTCTCTTGTAGAACTGTAAGAGGTCAAGTAAACATGTCCTCCTTTCCCTAATGCCATCTCACACACCACACTTATAAGCAGATCAGTCTGTAGCTCAACACCTGTTCCAGTCTCCTTTCTTATATACACATATGGGGGGGGGGGTTTCTGACTTACGAATGGGTTATATTCCAGACTCTGTTCATAAGTTGAATTGTTTGTAAGTTGGAAAATATAAAGAAATACATTATGTATTAGATACTGTATTCTGAAGTAAATATACATCATCATACCAAGCAACACTCAATGAAAAAGATGCACATTGGGTGGCTCTGCAGTTCCTCCATATCCCTATATTTCTGATGCCTATTCCCAACTGTAACTACCTCAAGGAGGTGGCCACAGCAAAAGAGTCGCAATAACCAACGAATGCCACTGCCCCTTCTTAGCCTTTAGTGCCTCACCCTCAACAGGCCACTGGCAGAGGGCAAGTCTAGTGCAGTGTTTACAGAGGCTCCTACCTAATGCTCCTACAGACTACTTCTATATGATGCTCCTGCCTGATGTTCCTAACAGATTAGGAAATAAATATTGGTTATTGGAGCTCGTTCATAAGTACAAGTGTTTGCAGGTCAGATGCTTGTAAGTTGGGGACCCCTGTGTGATGTTTGCCCTTTTCCATTCATTGGTGCTATGCTTCTCTCCAGGGACATCTTGGACACCTAGGATATCTGCACAAATCTTTAGCATAGAACATGAAATTTCTTCTGGACCATGAGTTTACTATGGGTCTTGTTCTTTTAGTGTGTGCATTTCAGCAAAAAATTTATCACAAAGCAAATAAATGACTTTCTATGCAGGAGAAATTTCTGAAATGAGACAGCATGGTTTTAGGGAAAGTAGTAAACCACATAATTTCTTACCATGGAAAGACATTATCAAGAAACTACAGCCTTCTAGGCCTCTTACCTGTTCTAAATTTGCTAAGTCAGGATCCTCTTCACAAGTTGGAATCCAGATCTTTATATCATCATCAAGGCCACTTGTTGCTAGTACTGGGATGTGAGGGTGAGGTTCCAAGACATTCACCTAAAAACAAGTATGAACAATGTAATGTGAAAATGAATATTATATAGCACAAGGCAGAACACATAAATAATTTTCATTTGTTCTAAATTTTCTCGTTTTTTAAAGAGTTGTCCATCCTGCCTCAGCAAGGTAGCAGATGCCTTGGTTTAGTACAAAGATAGCACATCAACCCCTGTATATCACTTCAATCCAATCAACTGTTTCGCATACACAACTCTAATCACACTGAATATTAAGGGTCTAATATCCCAAAACCTCTTTCACTCCCATGCCTCCCCTCCACACACACACACAGACACACACACACACACACACACCCTTTGTGTGCTGTAAACCTGCCTCTCACTTGCATACACCTCCCTTACCACGACATCCATGGAGGTATGATGTCAACATGGCTAGATGTTTTCAAATAATAACAAAAAGATACATATCCCTCAGTAACAGCATGACCATTATGTAGTTATACCCTGTTTTACCAGAATATCCATTGAATAAACAGACTAATTCTGACAGACTTCATCTGCAGATATCTTAACTTACCACTCCATTTTCATCTCCAGGCATACACTGGACAATGGCTTCAGTTTCCCGGTGCCAGAAGAATATATTGCCACAGTCGGAGCCAGATATCACATACTGACTACCAGGTCCAAAGAAATTTACACCCTTAACTGTAATCAAGAAAAGGAGAGTAATATATGGGTGACAAAAAACTCACTGCATAAGCATAAATCAAAACAGCAACTTAATGTTAGTCAGAATGAAACCTACTTTTGTAAATAATTCCCCTAAAAAATGCAACCCGAAGCCACCTAATTCACTCTAGGAAATGGAAATAGACTTAATAACTGAGATACACACAAGGATATCCATAAACTACCACAAGAACTTAAGATCTTAACATAACTATGGAAAAACTGCAGCAATTACAAGATACTTCAGTAACCAGAGAAACTGAAGAACCTGAAATGTTTACATATGTACACAATACCAAAGAAAGAGAAAATTTAATGAATGAAGATGTTTTATTTTCTCCCCAGAGTAGGAAGGTTAAAATTAGTCTTCCACCCATCCAAGGTAAGATAAAATGAAATGACTCATATGAAAAAATTTGAATAAAAAAATGGGGAGATCTCACTGATCATCAAAACCACGTCAGGCTCCATGTACCACTGCCTTCAGATCATGAAGTAACACCATGAGTTACTTTCTTTACAAAGATGAAATCAGCCATATCTTGCTGACAGACAAGGAAGCACATGGTAATGGACACAAACTGATAAGTTCCTTACATCAGGAAAAATAAAATAGACAAAACAATATACCTGTAGCATTGTTGCGGTGGCCGGAGTATCTATGGACAGCATCAGCAGCCTCTGACAAGGATGTGTCGAATAAGTAAATATCATCATCATTGTAAGATGCCAATATGGAATCACCATTACCACTGTATACTGCACAAGTCACTGTTGGTGTTGGTAAAGCCTCATACTGAAAGCAAATAGTATGATTAATAAACTGACTAACCAACTTAAATATGTCTTAACTATAATTATCTTTCAAAATGAGTACTTATCTACCAAAGTTAATCAGAACAGTTTATACTTCTTACAAAAAGCTATTTGATCAGGGTATAAGCTTTATGGGCTGTACACCTAATGATATTTTGTATGGGTCGAAACAAACAACAAGTCACTACAGTGAAATAAAATAAACCCCAATGATATCTGAAACAACTTTTGGCTTTCTTTCTGTCTTTTATACTTGTTAATTGTTTCCCACATTAGCAAAGTAATGCGGCAAACAGAAAAAGATAGACCTCTTTTGCTTAATTACATTCTCTTGCTGTCATGTGAGATGCATCAAAACCACAGCCCCTATCCACAACCAGGCCCCACAAACCTTTCTGTGGATTCCCCCTCCTGCTTCTTATGCCCTGGCAATCAAGTGTTTACTTACACACACACACACACACACACATGGCTGATGTAGGGTGTTTGGGTCAGGGTAGTACATTACATGAGAGTTGAGGAGAGTGGTTTGGTAAGGAAAGAGAAGGTGGTGAAAGCCTTACACATGATGAAATGTGGCAAGGTGGCTGGTGAGGATGATACTACAGTTGAATTTCTTTAAAAAGGGGGGGTGACTGAGATGTTGACTGGTTAATTAGGATTTTCACTGTATGTATCAATAGATCATGGCGAGGTGCCTGATTACTGGCAAAATGCATGTATAAAGCCAATATATAAAGGTAAGGGGTATAAAGATAAGAGTTCAAACTACAGAGATGTAAGTATGTTGAGTGTATCTAGTAAGGTGTATGGGAGAGTAGTGACTGAAAGGGTGAGGGCACGAAGAGTGCATCAAACTGAGAAAGAACAGTGTGGTTTCTGAAGTGATTAAGGATGCGTGGATCAGGTGTTTGTTTTAAAGAATGTGTAGAAGAAACACTTAGAGACACAGATGGATATGTATGTGGTGTTTATGGATCTGGAAAAAGCACATGATCGAGTAAATTGAGATGCCTCTTTCCTATTTCACCTCCTTCCAGCAAAATTTCTCATTTTCCCTAAACTTTTCACTCAACTTCCAAAATCTTCATCTACTCTTTTTTTTGCTTTCCTCTATCAGCTTCTTATCATTCCACTTATGCATCTTACATTCTTCCTTATTCCTTTGCTGAACTTCCACTGATACATTCCTTTCAAGCAATCTACCATATGCCTTTTCTTATACAGCATTTATAAACTCATCTCTTCACTATGCATTTCCCCTTTTATTCCTTTTCCTCACATCCTTGTATTCAACAAATAATTCTACAACCTTTAAAAGTCTTTCTCTAAACATTTG
Source organism: Panulirus ornatus (assembly GCF_036320965.1). Lineage (NCBI taxonomy): Eukaryota > Metazoa > Arthropoda > Malacostraca > Decapoda > Palinuridae > Panulirus > Panulirus ornatus. The sequence continues at coordinate 16,473,196 of NC_092267.1, read as the reverse complement.
AAGCACCTCATTCACAAGGGACTACATCCCACCATTTCCTGCACTTTCATTTTAACTCTTGTCACCCTTCTTTCATACTCCTTGCATTCTTTCTGATACATCTTCCCACTAACCAAAACTTTTACCTCTTCATTCTTCTTTCCATCATACTTCCATTTCTCTGTGATCCTCAGCCCTAGAAGAACTATAAGATGATCACTCTCTAAAGAAGCCACACACAACTCTAACATCCAGCACAACCTTTCTCAAACTGTCATCCACTACCATATAGTCTATCAAATCCTACTGTTGTTCTCTTCCATCATTTCTCATCCACATATGCCAGTGGATCATCTTGTGCCCCAAAAAGGTGTAAACACGGAAATAAACCTTTCTCAGCAAAGAGATCCGCACGATAACTTCCATTCTCATTTACTCCAGGCACTCCCCATTCAGCAACTATCATACCAGTTTCATCACATCCCACCTTTGCATTCATATCATCCATTATGAACACCTTTCTCCCTCTAAACCATTTTAAACACCCACTCAAATTTCTCCAGAAACCTTCATTTCATCCTTACTTCACCTAATTTTCATATCAACAGGTGCATAGACTCATGCCCATGCATACTTAACAATTCCTGATTTTTCTTTTGCCTACACTATTCTTGAACAAATCTATCCTGATCTTTAACACCCTCCCATACTTTCAGTGATAGAACAATGGCACATCCTTCTTTCCCTCTTCCCTGATAAATTCTATCAGTTCCCATCCATACCACTCCTCCTTTCATGCCCTCCCACAATTTGCATTCATCATTTCCATTTTCACTCCATACATCCGGCCCAAGGATATTGGTTTTCCCAATCCCTAGCACATCCAAACTATAACTTTTAAACTTCTCCACATGCTCCCTCTTTTTATTCTCGACAGTTATCCCATTAACATTCAGTGCATCGCCCTCAATCGCTCGTCCCTTTTACTCCCCAGCATAACTAGAGGACTCTTAAGTGCAGCTGCTTAGCCTTTAGTGCCTCACCCTTGATGTGCCACTGGCAGTTGCAACTCCAGCACAGTGTTTCACAGAGGCAGCAGGGCTTTCATACTGACCGAAAAACCAAAACCTCAGCACACCTCAAGTGTTTGTTTGATTAAAAAAAAAAAAAACTACTTTTGCCCTGATGGAATTGGGCAATGCCTCACCCTTCTGTTTCACCCCTAAAGACTGAATAACTTTGTCATACATGAGATTATACAAAATCATTCAGTTTTCTAGAACTGAGAATAATAATTCCCATCATCAAAATAGAAAAGGAATGGACAGCTACTCTTTTCATGTAACAAGGGCAATACTTCAGTGCAAGAAAGTTGTAAGTAGAATAACTATAGTCCAAACTTCAGAGGTAATTAACATATGATAAATGCAGCACCTTAACTGAACTATGTTATCAGTACTATACAGTAATATACCTTTAAAGACAATGTAACAGACACTTACCCTGCAATATCAACAATATTACATACCACTGAAGTTTGTGCCTGAGTATTCTGTAGATCCTAAATACAAATAAAATACTAGGTATGGAACTAATATCTAAAAATTATGGTAAAACACGTTTCAATCCTATAAGTAATTACCAGATGACGAGGGCAATACTTTAAAACAGGGAAGGTGCCACCACAGCGTCGATCATATACTCGCACATACTGGTCATGGCCACTGACACAAAATTGATTCTCATTAATTGGGTGTGCATGTATGCTGTACAGCGAGATACGACTACCAGACACATCCTTCACCAAAGCAACCCTGAAATATATATTCAAATTATGCATTTGAAATGACAGTCAATACTTTTTTGCAATACAACGATTACAATGTATCAATATTTCTGATCTAGGATGGACCATATGATGCAAAGACCTACAATAGACACACATCTCTTAGTAAACAGTGCTGATAGAGTGATCAAGCAACTAAAAAGTCTGCCAAACTTATTAAATGATAAAGATTTACTATGTTTTTTCCTTCTATGAGTCTTCTTAAAATAGCCAGGTCCTAGGCTTTCCCCTTACTTAAACCATTTTCATCAATGAATAAATTCATTCTGATTCTTTCAAGGATTAAAAAGGATAATTTGGACCTGCTTAAAATAATGTTGAAAGTTTGCATGCAAGCTTAACCTAAATGTAACCAGACAGGATGATAACACAACACCCATGTGTTCTCGGCCACATATTTCAGAGTTACAGTATTTTTTTTTATTCTAAAGGCTCTGCTCATGGACTGCCTTTTCCACTGAAGACAGGCCTAGCATGAAACATAAAAACAGCAAAAGAAAGAGAAAAACAAAAAATGAAAAAAAGAGTCATAGGCAAGAGCTTGCCTTTTAAAAAAACAGCAGATCATAGCTGTCACAAAAAAAAAAAAAAATCAAGAAGGTAAAGAGTTCCATTACTACAGTTTCTGATAACCCTAAAGTAATCAGAGTATCTGATGCAGTGGCTTGTATGATCTAGGTAATGGCAAAGACACACAAGCAGCCAAGTCATGGGAGAAAATGTAAGTGTGTGATATAAAAAAATATATATCAGTATGTTTATCAAGGAGTGATGAAAATTACTGGGCCATGAAAGATGGTGTAAAATTCGGGAATAACCTCTGTAAGAGAATGAGGAGACAGAATGATAAAAAGATGATGAAGTGAATTTGAAATATGTGAATGATTTTGAAGTATCATACAGTTCCCCAAGAAATGTGATTGTTGATAAGGAAAGGAGATGATCCATTAACAAGTACAGAAATGGACCAACTATAGACAAAAGCTGGATATACCTACCTTCCTATCACTCAGTACCGATATGCTTACTGCATACCTTTCCTGATTAACAATACTGATTTCCCATCCTATCTATGTCTCTGATGCCCATTCCCTCCAGGAACTCCCATCAAGGGGAAAACCAGGGCAAAATTGTCCACTTATCCCTGTCCTTACATGCCTCCCTTGCATATAAAAGAATGCAAGGGAATTTTTTGTGCAACAGACCATCGAGTTCTTTCAAGGCTCTTTGTGATAGTGGAATAGACTGGAAACTTAAAAGATTAGTGTGGTAAAAGTTAGAAGACAAACAGATAATTTAGAAGACAAACAGATAATTCAAAGAGAATAACCTGCACATCATTGTGATCAAGGAAGTGAATATAATGTAAGTCATGACCTTAAAGTGAAGTATTCATCGTCTATTTCTAAGCATATCTATAGTAGCTTTAATTAGTAAATTGTTCCATATCTTGGGAAGGATATTCAATGTATATATGGGATCATGGTGAAGTGCCTGAGGATTGGTGGAATCATGTATAGTGCCACTGTATAAAGGCAAAGGGGATAAAGGTGAGCATTTACACTACAGAGGTATAAGTTTATGAGTTTACATGAGAAAGACAACAGGAGGCCTGATTGGCCCACGACTGGGTCATCTGAAAAAAAATTATTCAACTTGACAAGATAAATTCAATAGCACTCAGTACTTTTTTAAGCTATCACTGACTCACCGCTGCTACACATTAGCCTTCTAGTGTCCCAGTTACTGCTGTTGTTTATACGTAAGTTGTAAGGGAGGATACTGATTGAGAGGGTGAAGGCATGTAGAGAACATTAGATTGGGGAGGAGCAGTGTGGTTTCAGAAGTAGTAGAGGATGTGTGGATCAAGTGTTTGCTTGAGAAAATTACTTAGAAAAACAGATGGATTTGTATGTCGCATTCATGGACCTGGAAAAGGCATATAAGAGGGTTGATAGAGATGCATTGTGGAAGGCCTTAAGAATATGAAGTGTGGGAGGTAAGCTGCTAAAAGCAGTGGGAAGTTTTCATCGTGGGTGTAATGCTTGTGTACAAGTAGGAAGAGAGGGCTGAACCAGGGCATGTGAAACATCCAGGGTTAACCATACATCACACATGACAACTCGTGTATGGATGTAAGTGGATGTGGCCTTTCTTCATCTAAAATGGGGACATGGCGATCAAGTATGAAAAAGCCTTCTTTTTTTCTTTCCTGACCATTCTTTTCAAGTACTTTTATCTAACTCTCATGATATAAAAAATGCTCCAATCCCTCAATTCAACTAATGAACTACTTTTCTGCTTGTTAGTTCTTGTCAAAATGGGATTGCGAAATACACAAAAATTCAACTTTGCATTTAATATATGTACTGAATAGCTTCATCATCAGTGATATATCTCTTGTGGGGAATGTTCTCATTACCACACAATGCTTTTTCATCAATGTATTCTTCATATTCAAAGCTTTACAATTACCATTACTTATTTCCTCAAAGATTTCTTTTCCATTTGTAACCATTATGCCATGACTTCTATAACTTACTTTTTCATTTTTTTCTCTTTTCCACTTGTTACCATTATGCCATGACTTACTTTTTCAATTTTTTCTCTATCTGATTCTTCTTTGCTCATTTGTTCATTATGTTTAGTTCTTGCACTGTCTCTATTCTCTTCTGTGCTTATCATTTTGTTTACTCTGGTGTCCACTGTTAAACAGCTTACTACTATTTCCTTTACATTTTTGTCAATGTCACATGTCATAGTAACATATGAGTATTGAGGATAGCACTGTTGCTTGAGGTTTCTGCTTTCCCATTCAGAGATGCTGCATAGCTCCAAATAAAGAAAGATGTGTTAAGTATAAAAAAGATAATGAGCACCAGAGTGAGGAAAGGGGAGAGAAATAAGCTGAAGCACGTAAAGTGGAATGATCCGCATAAAAACAAAATAAAGAAAGAGAGTAGTGGTAAGACAGAACCCTATGGGACACCACTATCAATAAAGGAGGTCCTCTATTGATAGAGGTCATTCCATCAAATAGATCAGCTTCAGAGGAAGCAATGCATTAAAAAACAGAGAATCAAAAAAGGGAAGAAAGTTCATAAAGCAAAAACATGCTGCAACCTGTCAAATACTTTGGGGATGTTGAGAGTGAAGACAAAAGGTTCATCTTTCACAGAGGAGAGGTAACCAGCAAACCCTGCACTTCTTTATGGAACTGCTTTAATCTGCACTATGATAATCCGCACCACCTAATAAGCAATGCCAAAAAGATATATGAAAACACATCTGAGGTTTTCATCTGGCTACGATACTGATGTACAGCTTGTTCAAGAATATCATCCATCATTTGGTCCTTCAGGTAATAATCTGATGTAGCAAAATTGCAAATTTTGTACTATATTGTAAATCAACAATACCGTACACAACCTGATTGGAATTATTGTATGTTATTACCGACATTGCTGAGGTTTAATACTACAGACTGGAGATTAGGATTAGAAAGTGTTCTTACAATTTCCCATCAGAAATATCCCTAAACTCATTCACATGCTTAAGCACAGCAGGTTAGGCACAGGGTCGCCCTTCCATTTGCCAGCCTATGGGACAGAGGTTAAGGAACCCATTTCTGCAAAACTTTCTCATACATCTGATCCATACCATGGTAATAGAAAAATGAACAACCTTAATGCAAAACTATTATGTTAAGACACCCAAAAAACACTCATCCCATCATTTGTCTTAGACAACATAACAACAGACAAAGGATTTTAACAAATGCTCATGTTGGTAGCCCCACTCTCTTATACATATTTCTCAATGCATGTAAAACAGAGTATACATTGCAGAACAGTATACTGTTTTCAAGCAGTGATAAAAGCATCCTGTTTATTTTCTACTTTGAGAATAATCACATACCAGCTACCAAACTTACTGAAAAATGCATCTCGCATTCGTGCTTACCAAATGTACTGAAAGAAAAGGGGTCTACGGTTCATTTTTATTTCCACAAGACCAATCTGCAGAGATAAATTCATTTGTAGATTGTATAATGGACTATGTAATTGAATTATTCTTTTACATCAACTCCAGTACTTCCAATACTTATACTGCTGTGTGTTATAAACATGTATTCTGTTATTTTCCATCAGACAATTTCTTTTTCTTTAAGTGCTAAATTTTCACTTCCCTTTTTCATCCCCATGGACAGCAATAATAAACAAGAGTAACTAGTGAAAAACACTAAAATGCGGGAAGGATCACATCAAGCAATACCCGCCAAATTACTTGAATTTTGTATAATTCAACCGAAGCATTTCTTTGACTCCAGAGCAGTAACTGTTTTTCATAAATTGTGATATACATTCTATATTTCTGACACCCATTTCCTAAAGGAACTCCCCTTAATAAGGTGGCCATCACAAAAGGGTCTCCATAACTGGTGAACTTCAGTGCCACTTCTTAGCCTTTATGCCTCACCCTTAACAGGCCACTGGTAGAGGGCAACTCTAGTATGGTGTTTCCAGAGGCTCCTACCAAAATATTCCTACCAACTGCTTCTACCTAATGTGTCTATCTAATATTCTGATGCCTATTCCCTTTAGGAACTCCCTCAAGGGGGTGGCCACAGTAACAGAGTCTCCATAACTAGTGAACTCCAGTGCTGCTTCTTAGCCTCTAATGCCTCACCCTTAACAGACCACTAGCAGAGGGCAACTCCAGCGCAGTGTTTGCAGAGGCTCCTACCCAATGTTTCAACCTAATAGTCCTACCTACTACTTCTATTCTTTGCTCCTACCATTTTGTCAAAAAGCAGGGCTAGAACATAGTACTGAAGGCAAATCTAGAGTTATAAAGAATGAGCTGTGTGAGTTAAGTGTTGTCAAGTGGTAAGTGTGACAGGAAGAGAGATTCTGTATGTTTTTAGATAGAATGTCAGCAGTCCATGTGTAGGTGAGGCAGAAAGAAAAGGCAGCAACCTGAGTCAGAGGAGTGCAGTTTGACAACCAATTAAGTACTGGCTCTTTATGCAGCTATCACTAACCCTCCTGATACCCAGGCAGGTAGTATTGGAAATATAACTCCCTGGTTGTTGGCTGCCTACAAACTACTACCTACCAATGTTCCAACCTACTAATTCTACCTAATGCTCATGCCTAATGTTTCCACCTTCTGTTGCTACCAATTTCTACCTACTGCTCCTGACTAATGTTCTTACCTACTACTTCTATCTGTTGCTCCTACCATTTTGCCAAAAGGCTGGGAGAGCACATAGCACTAACGCATGAAAATTTAGGGTTATGAAGAAATGAAATGTGTGAGTTACGTGTTTTGTCAAGCATTATGTGTGAAATGGAGAGACAGCGTGTTTGTGGAGAGAATGCCATCAGTACAAGTGTGGGTAAGACATAAAGAAAAGACAGCTACATAGGTCAAAGGAATTCAGCTTGACAGCCATAGAAGTGCTAGCTCATTACACAGCTATCACTAGCCCTTCCAATCACCAGGCAGGTAGAACTAGAAATATACTTCCAACAATTACCTACCAGATATACATTACATGCATATAAAATCTTGCATGTAAAACCTTTTCTTTTCTTTCAAACTATTCGCCATTTCCCGCATTAGCGAGGTAGTGTTAAGAACAGAGGACTGGGCCTTGAGGGAATACCCTCACCTGGCCCAATTCTCTGTTCCTTCTTTTGGAAAAAAAAAAAAAAAAAAAAAAAAAAAAAAAAAAAAAAAAACCTATTGTAATAAAATTTTAATACAGATTAAATAATCATATAACAGGGCCCACAGTTAACCTTTTTTATCAGAATATAAAAATTCTAACAAACTTCAATAACAGAAGATACGATGGAGATCATTCACCCCAAGAGATACAACACACAATAAAGGACTTAGTACATACATAAAATACAAACTTGGAAATGGAGGTGAGGTTCCTAGATCTGAAAAATGTTGAGGTAGCAATGTTTGTATATGGACTGGTACATCATCATTCAAAAACAAGCAAAATGCCTGTATAACATGGTCTAGTAATCTGTGCACTACATTCAAAATGGTAAATCTTTAATCCTAATTATCCAAAAGCATTAGTTAGCACACCTAGTTAGACTTTTTATAAACCACACTACTCAGCTCCTTTATGGTAAAAAATTACTTTATAACAAATAATGAGACACATCATAAAAGCTGCATTTTGATCTTTTCTTCATGCTTACCTATTTGGTTGTTCTTGTCTAATGTCTATATTAAGTACTACTGCATCTTCACCAGCAGATAATACAACATGTGGGGAGGTAGGAAGGGTTGCTAGCTTGTGTGCTGGGCCACGGTGTTTGGCTAATTTTCTCGTTGCCTTCCTCACACCTGTTGATGATAATTCTGCCAAACGTACTTGTCCATCACGTGCACATGATACAATGTGTGTGTCTCCACTCAAAGGTAGGAATTTACTCTGTAAGGCAATACTATAATTCAAATTCCCATATTTTGTATACTTTATGTACAACCAACAAGAAAAAACTTATGAGCACTACACCACATAAAATGTACTGTATCATAAAAGCATCCTCTAAAAATAAAAGAGTACATAGCAAAAATTAACTGCCTCGCACAAATTTGGGATTGATCATGTAGATGAGAGATGCCAGCGAGTGCATATAGTGATCTTAGCCTTTTGTGCCTCGCTCTCAACAGGCCACTGACAGAGGACAACTCTAATGCAATGTTTCCATAGGATCCTACCTAAAAGTGGCAAATGAGACACAGTTTCATCAAAATTTTTCTTCATCACCTTCCTCAGTAACTGATACATACATGTTCCTCCTTTTCACTTCAATTAGTTCATCCAATAATCTCCATATCAAGTTATCTAATGGTCTACTATTTTCTGCAAGGTCATGGTTTATACATAACTGATAGGTTGATGGCCACCCTTGTACAGGTGCTGCAGAGATCAGAATTATTTTTGGACATGGAAGAGACTTCTAAAAGCTCCTAATAGTATAAGTCAGCTACATATTCAGAGATAGGAAAAGTTAAACTGTCACATGACAATGGCTCCTGTCCTATACGGGACCATAAAATGATGACTGCCTCTGTTTAGCCCTTCCAATTTTAAATATATTCAATCAACAATGAAAAAAATTACTTACACAGAATATTTCATCCATCACTTTTACTCTAATAACGTGAAGAAATTTTCTAGGTGTTTCAACATTATGCGCTAAAACAGTGCACAAGTAAAGCCTGAGTATCAAAGGAGTTGCCACCATACACATGATTACTGAAGGAAGTCAAGGTATAGTAAAAAATCTTATCAGTATGATTCATTGATAATCTTTTCTGAATGGCACAACTATGAGTCTGTAAAATTACCAGCTAAACCAGTCAGACTGCTGATCACATCAAGCAGGTGCTGGCAACATTGTCTCCACTTTTGCTAAAATACCTTCTCCTACTTTATCTTGGTATATTTTCAATACTGGAAGAGCCAGAATCCACATAATCACTCTCCACGCAATCTTAATACAGATCATAAAATAATTCAGGATCACCTGCCTTGTCCTCTAAATCTAGCTTCCTTGTAGTAAACTCATGAAAAATGTGCTTTCATTGCCATGGCTGGAGGATGACTGACAGTGAACTAATCATTAAGCAATACCACCTCAGCCACCACCCAGGCTCAGCATATGACTTTAAATTATGGGGCAAAACCTGATGCATCAATACCCATCAAAATATGTAGCTCAGCTTGCATAAATATGTTTGAAGATGTTAAGGAGTCACTTACCCCTGCTACTTTCATTTTCAAGTCTCACTTCTTTTGCATTCTATTCTGGCTCTAACAGTTCAACTGTACCCTTCTTTCTGAACTCATTTTAAAAGTTCATAAACTTTGTGTGACTAACTTTTCCAAGTGGGGTTGATAAATAATCATAAACTGGATATGCATAACATATCAAAGAAGAAAACAGCTAACAAGAGTTTGTATGGGAAGATACTGACCTGAAAAACATTGTTTCGATGCTCACTATGGAATGTGGTTAAAGCTTTCTTCCACGCCCAGTCCCACACAGCAATATGATAATCATCTGAGCCACTAACAAGTCGAGTTCCTGATGTATTAAAACTTAGTGCATTAACACATCCTTGATGGAACTCCATTTTGTACATGAGCTCTAAACGTTTAGGCACATGAAGGGAGTCATAATACCGGTGACTAAATAAGACTGACGTTTGATGCCTGGCTCTCCCACCTATCTGCCTGAAAATAAAGAAAGAAGAAAATCTTAATAAAGATTTCACACATTATCAATATCAAAACTCTTTATCTATCTACCTACCTATCCATCACTGAGTATTAAAACTCTTCCCAAGTACATAGGGTGGATCAAATGCAAATGTGTGCATGACACATACAAAATCAATGGCAAAAGGAAACGTGTATAAAACAGAGAGTGAGGCATTTAAATCTCATGCTACCAGCAGTAGAAGTCACTTGCCTCCTTCAAATTTCTTATAGATGGTGGTATAACCAGCCAGTTACCTTTTGTGTTGCTACCTCTCACTAAATAACGTGACAGGACCAATTTTTCCCCTCCAGTAAGGACAAAAGCCCACATCAAGACGGGGCCTTACGTGAAATATAGAGAGAATTATGAAACTGGAAATGATGAGACGAGGGAAAGTATTTATGAATTTTGGAAGTGAAAAACCTGTCTTTTGAAATGTGCCAGGTCATAGTTATTAGGAAAGACTTGAGAAGGTAGAGAGTTCCAAAGCTTTGACATGTAGGGAAAGAAGCATGTTTATTTTGTCAGTTTCATATTCCAAACACAAGACTAAACTAGGAAATTGCGACCTTGTCTGATTAATCTATTCTAAAAACATGTCTGCAATGAAAGTATGTGTTCAGAAAACTAAAAGCCACCAACATGGGAGGTGTGTCAAATGGGATTAAGGACTGGTGGCAAGTGAGATTATGTTATACTGATATTAAGTGCTACAGGCTAATTACAGGTGAATAGCTACTGGAGGCAATGGCATGACAACTATCATTACTTACCTAATGCCATATAATAATCACTTTTTCATATGAGAAGACTGAATTTCTTTTCATTCAAAACAGTCCAAATGGGTCAAGATATATGCCAACAGCTTTAACAATGTACTGCATTAAATCAAGCATAAAAAGATAAATTTATTCATTTCTTAAGATGACCAACATAGCAGGAGCGATACATGCCCCAATCAAGGCCATCTTAGGTGAAAGAAACGAGTAAAAGGAAAGAAAGAAGAAATCAATCAGGGTTCAACAGGTGTCAGTAGACCTGTCTCTTAAAGAAAGAAAGGTTATATGAGGAATAAAAGAAAAAACAAGAAAGAAATTCATATCTTAGCTGTTCGGGGAAGGAGAAGGTATCATAACAGCGAAAACTTTGCATTTCATTTATCTTTTATCTATTATACTTGATCGCAGTTTCCTGAGTCAGCAAGGTAGCACCAGGAAACAAACAAAGACCCATCCACTCGTATAACACATGCATATATACACACACATACATGTACATATACATATATACACATGTACATATCCATACTTGCTTGCCTTCATCCATTCCTAGCATCACCCCGCCCCACAGGAAACAGCACTGCCACCCCCTGAATCAGTGAGGCAGCACCAGGAAAACAGGCCTATCATCATGATAAGTCCATCTATTCATGCTAAAAACACTCTGATTGGTGGTTAAAATACAAATCATAGTAAGAAACCATGCCTGTTAATTATACCAGTCACACTGAAGCTTTTCAAACCTAATTAGAAAAAGTATGCCTATAATACAATCACTGAGATATAGGATTATGGAAAAATAAGATAACTGCAATGAGTACATTGCCACATATCTCAAACATCCATTGTGGCTGGGGCTAAAGAAAGGAAGCATTCAGTACACTAGGAAAGGCTGAAAATACAGTTTTCCTTTCAACCACACTCTCTTTGATGGGTTTCACTTACAAACAAGACAAAGCTAGTTCATGAAATTAGCAACCTCTATGAAGGTAAAGAATAAGACACAAAAAGTAAATATTACAAAATCATCAATCAACTGTCAATTTAGAGTTAAAAGGAGCTACACTTACAATCCAAAAGTATGCTGTTAAAAGGAAAGCATGAAAAATGCTTCTTTAAAATCACTTTGCAATCAGGCAATCTTTTACACTGATTTCTGCATACTGCTAGAGAATTCATTGCCAAAAATATATAAATTTTGCATGTCAGTGACAATAACAAACCTCTGGATAATTTGCTCAACAAAATTCCACTGATGCTTTGGCTTGGGTCGATCCTGGATTCTTTTCATTTCTATGGCAACAGCTTCCTCAGTATCCTTCCTCTGTGATTCATCTTCTAAACTGTCATGAGTGCTTCTACGCCTTCTAGTATCATCAGAATCTGAATCTGTGTCAGATAATAAACCACCAAAAATTGTTTGGCGACTACGACGTCTTTCACGGTGACGTCCTGAAGTCGGTGATTCATCTACAACAGGAATTTTGCTAACATGACAATATATTTTAGCACATAAGTTAAACAAGTTAAATTTATATACCTGTACTTACTAAACACTCAAAATCTTCTCCATTATAAAAAACTCTAAAATAAACAAAATTCAATTACAAAACCTTCCTGCTGTAACTTACGATTAATCACCTGGGGTTCGGTACACTACACACACCCAAGCACAATACAAAACTATTGCTTACTGTACAAACAAATTTCCATATATGCATAATCAAAATGAGTAAATTCTAAACACTCCTGAGAGAAAATTATCGTAAGTAAATGCTGAATAGGACTAACATTCAATGCTCTTCAGATATTCCTATTCTTTTCTTTTACCTAGCTGCCTTTTTTGCTTGAACAAGGTAGCATCATGAACAATACACAATGGATTCATTTGCTCACCTCCAATCTCTAGCTGTACCGCATAATACACCAAAAAAGAAACTATCATCCAGAGCCAAGCTTCAGAGACTATGGTTTGCTTTGACTGCTTCATACTGTGGTTCTACGTAATGACTGCATGTTAATCTCCAAATACCATATCACTCCAATTCATTCTATAAAATGCATGTCCATGTTCAATGTACATAAACTTAATCTACTCAATAGCATCACTTAGGACACGGATCAAATTCACAAGCTGGAACCACAGGTTAATAAGTATAGTTGTACTGTGTGTATAGTTGTACGTGATGCTGTAGGACAATTGAGGAGTAAGTGTTTAGTGTCTTCCATTACAAGCTGAGTTGAACTGGTGTTTGTAATGCTGGGGATGGGTGGTGTCCAAAACACTGATGAAAAAAAATAACTGATACATGGGAGTATGTCTGATGGAGCAGAGTTTAATTGTGTTTTGGAAAGGCACCTGTTTAGTCCTGGTTGAGTCACTAACTTGTGTATACATTTTGTCAATACTGTCTGTTGGGGAAGGAGGATCTGTAAGCAATGGCTTGTTGAAGTGTGATGCAGGGTCCAGGCATCTGTATCTACTTAAGGGCTCGTGGTTCTTTATGGGGGTGGTTTTGGGTGGGAAGAGGCTGGTGCTGTTGGGGAAAAAAAAAAAAAAAAAGAGTGCCGAGCATATTGAAGAGAGTTTGTACTGAAAGTCATTTTGTTCTGTTGTGTAACTGCTGAGTACTTGTGACAGCTAAGCAGCTGGTAATTGCTTTGAGTCTATTTTTTTGTGGTTGCAGTTTTATTACATATGCTTTTGACAGGGTAGATGACCATACAGGTGAGGCATAGATAAGGGTGAGGAGGTGAATTGTTTGGGCTGGACATTAAGGCATTCTTTTCCTAGTTCTAAGGACATTTATTTAGTTTACAGCCTAGGTGTTGATGCTTGTGGTGTGAAGAGTGTCACATGCATTCTATATGTGACACCAAGCATGACTAGTTCTGTCAAGCGATAGGGTTAAAGGAGGGTGCAGGTTGGTGTCATGTCTGTCAGGCATTAAGAGTGAGAGTGGATTATTGTGTTGATGCATAAAAATTCTATCTTAGGTGCTACAGTATTCTAATTGTGTGATGTAATGTTGCATGTTTGTTGTTGCATGAGTAGTGTCAGGATGTTGTGATTTTGAGGTCATACACATATGAGCAGAGTTTAACATTGTGGTTTGTAGGTGATGGACGGCACAGAAGAGGGGTGGGAGAAAGATCTGCTCACAGGCACATCCCATTGTAAATTTCAAGAGATTTGGAGAAGCCTTTGGAAATGACGGCTAGCTTCACAGCCAGCCTAAGAAAGTTATTAACTGCTATTTGTCATGTTTGTGGAGGGTGGTGTCACTTATCTTTTGCGTAAGGATGTGACAGGGTACAATATCATATGCTCTACTAATATCTATTGCCCACAGTAGATTGCTTAAGGGTGGGGGTTCATGGCTGGTTGATGCCATACAGGATGTGTCATGGGAGGTCCACATGCAGTGTAGTATTGAAATGACTGAGCTTAAAGCGATGCAGTGTAGGTGAGAATGGGCCATTTTGCTTCATTCTGTGCTGGATCAATTTTTGAGACGTATGAATACTTATGAAATTAGACATATTGGGTGATAAGAGGAAGAAAGAATATTAAATGGCATGTACAATGCACTGAAATTACAGACCCCTAACCACAACCACACTTTTCCATGGTTTCTCAGCCACGTCACACACACTAATTTAGTCATTGACAGCACAATGACCCCTGTATATCACACTATTCCAATTCACTCTATCTCATGCATGCCTTTCACCCCTCTGCATGTTGAGGCCCTAATCACTCCATTCCTTCATCACCAATTTGGTCTCCCCTTCTCAATGTCCCTTGCACCTCTGACACATTTCATTTTGAATACTTACAACCTCCTCCACACATCTTCATCCACAGCCCAGCCCTCGCATCTATTCACCATCGTTGGACTACCATACCTTCAAACATACCCATTTTTGCCCTCCTGACCTCTCTCTCCACACATTCTTCAATGCTTCCAGAAGCTTCACCCCCTTACCTAACCTATCACTTACTTCTGCTTCCATGGTTCCATTTGCTGCCATGTCAACTCCCCGGTATCTAAAACTTTTCACTTCCTCCAGATTTTCTCCATTCAGACTCACATGCCTACTATCATGTCCCTCTACCCTGCTAAACCTAATAACCTTGTTTTCATTTGCATTTACTCACAACTCTCCCTTTCACACACCCTTACAAACTCAGTCACCAACTTATGCAGTTTCTCATATGAATATGCTACCAATGCTATGTCATCAGCAAACAACAAAAGACTCACTTCTCCAGTCCCCTACATACTGAATACTCACTCATCTCTCCAAGACTCTTGCATTCACCTTCCACACGTACACAGCCAGACATAGTGACATCACACACCTCATACGACAAACCAAACTTCAATTGGAACCACTCACTCTCCTCTCTTCCTATTCATAAACATGCCTTACAACCTTGATAATAACTTCTCTCTGCTTCCAGCAGCTTTTCTCCCACATCATATACTCTTAAAACCTACCACATGGCAACTCTATCATCCCTATTATATGCTTTCTCCAGATCCATAAATGCAAGATAAAACCCTTCTCTTTCGCCAAGTATTTCTCACACACATTCTCTAAAGGAAACACCTGATCTACACACCCTATCATTTCTGAAACTATACTGTTCCTTCCCAATCTGATGTTCTGTACAAACATTTCCCCTCACACTCACTACTTTCACATACAATTTATCACATATACTCAACAAACTTGTACCTTTGTAGTTTGAACACACACAAATCCTTCTGTTTCTTTAAGTGTTTCTCATACATATCATGGCAAACACCTGATCCACACATCCTCTACCACTTTTGAAACTACACTATTCCTCCCCAATATGATACTCTACACAAAACTTCACCCACTCACTCACTACCCTCACATACAAATTACCAGGTACACGTGACAAATTCACACCTTTGTAGTTTGAACACTAACTGTTTCTTTGCATATTTCTCACACACATATTTTAGAGCAAACACCTGATCTACACATCCTAAACCACATGTATTTCTTAGAGCAAACACCTGATCCACACATCCTAAACCACAAATGAAACCATACTGTTACTTTCCAATCTGATGCTCTCTAAATGCCTTCAGCCTACTCTCCCATACAACCTACCATGTAAATTCAACAAACTTACACCTCTGCATTCTGAACATTCATCCCTGCCCTTACACAGTGGCACCATTGAAGCATTCTGCAAATCCTAAAGCACCCCACCAAGATCTTTAAATACCTTGAAAATCCTAACTAAACATTTAACAACATAAGTCACCCGCTATCTTAATTAATCCAAGTGCAACACCAACCACTCCAGCCTCCTTGCCACATTTCGTCTTACATAAGGTTCTCACCATATCTCTCTCCACCAAACCACTCTCCATGACCCTCTCACTTCACATACCACCCTGAATCAAATAGTCTACATCTGCTACCCTACCTTCAAACACAAAAATCTCCTCCTTAAGCCATCATTATCTGTTTTCACTTCCTCATTTACCACCTTCATTGATGTTCCCATGTGTTCTGTTTTTTGCACACTATCAACCTTCTTTCAAAACATCTTATTCTCCCTGAAGTTTACTGATACTTGTTCATCCCAACTCTCTTTTGCACTCATTATCAATCCCTGCACCTTCCAATTGATCTCTAGTCGCATTCTCTTATATTTCTCTCAATCATCTGAACTCCTTCCCTCTAAGCACTATTCAAATACCTCTCTTCTTTTTCAGTACTAAAGTTACTTCGTCATCCAACCACTTAATACCTTTTCTAACTTGCCCGCCCACAATCTACATGCCACAAGCTTCTCTCAGACATGCCACAATGCTTCCCTAAATACCTCCCATTCCTCATCCACTCCTCTTAAATCATTAACTCTCACCTTCTGCCATTCTACATTAAATCTATTGTGGAATTTCATCTCAAAGGTCTCTTTTCCAAGCCACTTACTTTCACCTATTTCTTCTTTCCCTTAGCGTTTCCTCTTTTCCAGAAACCAAAAAATTTTCAACCTCACCACTACAAAGCAATTACGAGACATCCCATCAGCTGCTCCTCTCAACATGTTCACATCCAGAATGTCTCTCCTTTGCTCGCCTATCAATTAGTATGTAATCTAATAATGTCCGCTGATCATCTGCTCTACTCATGTAAGATGTGTATGTCCCTCTTTTTAAACCAAGTATTCCTAATTACCAGTCCCTTTTCACCAAAGAACTCCACAAGCAGTTCACCATTTCCATTCATTTTACTGAATAACCCAAGCCCCTTAAATCATACCTTCAACTGCCATATTACTCAACACTTACCTCTTACCCTACACTTTTCCATGGTTCACCTGAAACGTTTCACATGCCCTGGGTCAGTCCACTGACAGCATGTCAAATTCAGTATACCACATATTTTCTATTTGCTCTATCCCATGCATACCTTTCACTCTCCTGCATGTTCAGACCCCAATCACTCAAAATCGTTTTCACTCCATCCTTCCATCTTCAATTTGATCTCCCCATTCTCCTTGTTCCCTGCAATTCTGACACATATATCCTTATATCCTCCTTGTCAACCTTTACTCACTCATTCTCTCAGTATGTCCAAACCATTTCAGAACATCTCTTCTGCTCTCTCAACCACACTCTTTTTATCACACCATTCTCTTACCTTTAATTACTTACTTGATCAAACCATCTCAAACAACAAACTGTTTGTTTCCAAAACATTCACCCTCCTACACACAGCCCCATCTATAGCCCATGCTTCGCATCCATATAATACTGTTGGGACTTCTATTCCTTCAAACATACACATTTTTGCCCTCCCAGATAATGTTCTCTTTTCCCATTAATTTCTCAATGCTCCCAGAACCTTCATCCTCTCCTGCACTCCATGACTCACTTCTGCTGAAATGGTTCCATTCCCTGCCATGTCCACTTCCAGACATTTCAAGCATTTCACTTCCACCAATTTCTCTCCATTCAAACCTACACCCAACTAACCTGTCCCTGAACCCTGCTGAACCTAAAATCCTTGCTTTTATCTCAACTTTCTCTTTCACACATTCTTCCAAACTCAGTCCCCTACTTCTGCAGTTTCTCATTCAAATCTGCCAACAGTGCTATATCATCAACAAATAACAACTGAATAACTTCCTAGTCCCTCTCATCTCCAAAAGGCTTCATGCTCACCTCTCTCTCCAAGACTTATTTTACTTCCCCCATCACCCCCTCCATAACAAAACTGAACAACCATGGTGACATCATACACCCCTGTTGCAGACCAACCTTCATTTCGAACCAGTCACTCCCCTCTCTTCCTACTCAAAGACAAGCCTCACACCTTTGATAAAAGCACGGTTTCTAGCAGCTTTTTTCCCAGAGTATATTCTTAAGACCCTCCACAAAGCATCTCTACCAACCCTAATCATATGCTTTCTCCAGATCCATATATGCTACAATGAATCCATCTGTTTTTTCTAAGTATTAATCACACATTCTTTAAAGCAAAACATGATCAACACATCCTCTACCACTTCTGAAAACACACTGCTCCTAGCCAGGCTGATGCTCCTGTACATTCCTTCATCCTCTCAATCAATACCCTCCCATACAACTTATCTAGTATATGAAACAAACTTATACCTATGTAGTTTGAACACTCAACTTTATCCCCCTTGCCTTTATAAAACAGCACTCTACATGCATTCTGCCAATCCTTGGGCACCCAATCATGATCCATAAATGCAATGAATATCCTTACCAACCAATTAATAACACAGTCACCTACTTTCTTAATAAATCCAACAACAATACCATCCAGGCGCCTTATCACACTTCATCTATACAAGGCTTTCACCACCTCTTTTCTCTTTACCAAACCATTCTCCATAACTCTCTCACTTTGCATACTTCCCCAGCCAAAACACCCTACATCTGCAACTCTTATCATGAAACACATTTAACAATCCTTTAAAATACTCCATCTTCTCATCACTGCCTGTTATCACTTTCCCTTTTGTCTCCTTCACTGATGTTCCCATTTGTTCTCTTGGTCTTTTACACATCATTTACCATATTTTTCTTCTCCCTAGAGTTTAATTACACTTTTTCACCCCAACTCTCATTTGCCCTCTTTTTCAACCCCTAAGCATCTTCCTCTTTGACCTCCTCCCACTTTCTCTTATACATCTCCCACTCATTTGCACTCCTTTCCTGTAAGCACCAATCAAACACCTCTCTTTTCTCTTTTACCAGCAACTTTATATCGTACCACAACTCGCCACCCTTTCTAATCTGCCCATCATCCATCTTTCGCATGCCACATGCATCTCTTGCTATTACAGCTTCCCTAAATACCTCACATTTTTCATCCACTCCCCTTGCTTCATTTACTCTCACCTTTTACCATTCTTCACACAAGTCTCTTTTCCATGCTCACTTACTCTCATCATTCTGTTCTCTAAGGTACTGATTCCTCTTTTTTTGAAAACCTCTACAAATCTTCGCTCTCACCTCCACAAGATAGTGATCAGATATCTCACAAGCTGCCTCTCTCAGCACATTTACATCCAAAAGTCTCTCTTTTACATGACTACTTATCCATATGTAATCCTATAATGCCTGCTGACCATCTGTCCTGCTCACATATGTACATTCCATTTTTTCAACCAGTATTATCAATCACCAGTCCTTTTTCAGCATACAACCCCAGAGGGTGCTCACCATTTCCATTCATAACACTGAATACACCATGAGACCCAACTGTACTCTTAGCTGCCAAATCACTTACCTTCATATTTAAATCACACATCACTAATACCCAGTCTTTTACATCAAAACTGCTGACACATTCACTCAGCTCTCAAAACACTCACCTCTCATGATCTTTCTTTTAAAGGCCAGATGCATAAGCACTAATATTCACCCATTTCTCACCATCCACTTTCAAAATTACAAACATCAGTTCAGAACCTAATCCTAAGACTATCACACACTCCTCCAACTCCTACTTCAGGAATACTGTTACTTCTTTATATCTTGTTCTCTTACCAACTCTAACTTTACTAGGACATTTCCAAACCATTCTTCCCCTTTACCTTTGAGCTTTGTTTCACTCAGAGCCAGAACATCTGGGCTTCTTCTCAAACATACACCTCTCTCTCTCCTCACCTTGGTTACATCCACAATTTAGAAACCCCAGCCTGAGTCTTAAAGGAGGATAAGCACTCCCTGTCTGGCTCCTGTCCCCTCTTCTAGAAACTGAAATACAAGAAGGCGAGTTTCCATCCCACCTCTTTTAGTTGCCTTCTACGACATGCAAAGAATACAAAGGTAGAATTCTTTGTCCCCTACCCCAGGGATATACATATATTTCTTCATACACATTCGCCTTTTCCCGCATGAGAGATGTATCATCAAGAAAAGATGACTGAGCCTTAGAGGGAAAAATCCTCACCTGGCCCCCTTCTCTATTTCCTCTTTTGGGAATCTTTCATGAAAAGTCCACCCCCTTCCCTATAATAGCTTCTGAACTCTTTTAAATCTTATGCCTTCATGTATGTTTCCATGTGCAAGCTTCACAAACCTCTAACATATCTCAAAGGACAAAATCAATTTCTATATATTTCAACTGGTCCAAATCAATTTCTTACTCTATTTAGGCTATCTCTCCTCATT
Organism: Panulirus ornatus; assembly: GCF_036320965.1. Classification (NCBI taxonomy): domain Eukaryota; kingdom Metazoa; phylum Arthropoda; class Malacostraca; order Decapoda; family Palinuridae; genus Panulirus; species Panulirus ornatus. The sequence continues at coordinate 16,452,579 of NC_092267.1, read as the reverse complement.
ACCGAGACCTGCAGTATCTGCTGCAGGCCACTGCATGCCCTAAACCACCTACATATGTATGACAAGACCCTCAAGTTGAAATAACAACGAGCAAAGGCAGAGCATCAACCACAAATACCCAATCAACCTGCATCTACACAACACAGGAACTTGCACATATCTAAAATAAAAAGGTAGGCTTCTTTACACAATTCAACCCATATCATATCTGTACGTCTTGCAATTACACCTTAAAATTTTCTTACCTGTGCCATCATTATCTGTACTGCCACTAGCAACACTTCCTGTTTTCACTGCTGAAGGACTAGCCGATTCCACATGATCAGTCTCTGTGTCTCGGCCAGTATCCGCACTTGTATCGTCCATTTCAGAGCCTGGGCCAGAGGTGACGGTAGTGACGCTCCTGGGTACTAATACATCTCCTGTGTCATTTGTTTTCTTTTCACAAGAATTACTCACCCCATTCTCACACACATTATTATCAGTTTCAGCTTCAGAGCTCGACCCAGTAACCCTAGGCCGGCAGAAACTTTGCCATCGTCTGCTCTTACTGCCACAGGGTACTGAAGTTTCTCCATCTTTTATTACATTCTCAGACTTCACTTTCTTATTTCCTTCTTCATCTGACTGTTCTGACTTATCACTTGGGGGATCTAGATCATCTTTACAGTCACTATGTTCTCTTTTGTTACCTCCATTTTGTCCAAGAGAATCACCATCCTCCTTTTTGCAGCAAGCATCCACTTCTACATTTTTTAAGGTCTCAGCTTCCTCTGCCATCTGGAGAGATAAAAAAAAAGAATATCAGGTATTACAATTCTCAATATAAGCATTTTGAATCTATAAAACTGGTTCTTGTCTACAGTTTACGTACTCTGGAAAACTAGTTATTAGTCTATCTAACTTGAAATTAGTTTGATAATCATGGGAGGAATAACAAATAAGTTGTTACATTTAGTCACATGATTTGGGAGTGTTTACTGTTAATAATTCAAGATTTCAATAAAATACTATCAATACTGAAATGCACTTCATTTTTCACCACATGGTCTTAACCCTTAAACTGCTATGATCATAAGGCTCAGTCCACTACTATCATTAACTGCCAATGTAATGGTTCCCGCCTTCATTTGAGAACCAAGCTAATGTTTGACTCAACCACTTATTCAGTGATGTCATGAGTATATTCTCACCACACATATATAAAAAATATGCCTGCCACCCAGCTATATCATAAAAAAAGACAAGCTCCCACTCAAAATAAACAGATCACAAAGAAATAAAAATTTTTACTTTTACAATAAAGTAACAATCACTGTAGCATTACTGCTTCTATTCTGGTCGTAGGAAAATTACTCGCTGGCTAGCGGCCAATGACCAGGGAGGTATATTACTAGCACTACCTGCCTGGGTATTGGTGTGTGTGTCTGTGTGTGACAGCTGCATACTGAGCCAGCACCTAGTGGTTGCTAAGATGCACTCCTCAGACCCAGGTAGCTGTCTTTTCTTTCTGCCTCTCCCACACGTGAACTATTGGCATTCTGTCCACAAACATACAATCTCTTCTTGTCACACAAAACTTCTGACAAAACTAATCTCACATAGCTCATTCTTCTTAAAACTCTAGATTTTCCTGTGGTGGGCAGTATGCACTAGCCCTACCTTTTGGCAAAATGGGAGGAGCAATAGGTAGAACCATTAAGTAAATGTAGAAGGTAGGAACATTAGGCATGAGCATAAGGTGGTAGTAGTCAGAAAGAATATAAGTAAGGAGCATCTCCAAACACTGCATTAGAATTACCCTCTGCCAGCGCTCTGTCAAAGGCAAGGCACTGAAGACTAAGTCACAGCCCTGGAGTTCATTAGTTATGGAGAGACTACTGTTGTGGACACCCCCTTTAGGGAGTTCCAGGTAGGAACAGGCATCAGACATATAGACAGAAAGATAGATAGAAGAAAATTATTCATATAGCTTATGTGATAACATCATTGCCTGTTTAAATCACAGAAAATACAAATTTGTGTAGCATGTCTAGTGTATGTAGTATAAAATAACACATGAAAAGCAACTATAAAGTGTTCTGGGAGCAATGAAGAATGTGTGGAAGGCAAGAAAGTTATCTCAGAGAGCAAAAATGGGTATGTTTGAAGGAATAGTAGTTCCAACAATGATATATGGTTGTGAGGCATGAGCTATTGATAGGGTTGTACAGAGGAGGGTGAATGTCTTGGAAATGAAATGTTTGAGGGCAATGTGTGAGGTGGTTTGACCAAGTAAGTAATGAAAGGGTAAGTGAGATGTGTGGAAATAAAAAGAATGTGGCAGAAAGAGCAGAAGAGGGTGTGCTGAAGTGGTTTGGACATATGGAGAGAATAAGCGCATATAGATTGACAAAGAGGATATATATGGCAGAAAGATACTGTAATGTGGAATCAGCAAAACAAACACACAGATGGAATCAACGAGGAACCTGATGGTAGCCAGTGCTGTCATATTTGTTTAACCTGTATGACAGTGTAGTATTATTGACATAAAGTTGTTATTTGACATAGAGCAACTATATGGGTAAGGCTACTAATTGTGGCTGCCCCGCGCAGTCATGAGTGATAGGGGACGTGAGGTCATGCAGGAGGCTGACACCCCCTCAAACCCGCTCTCACATCCCTCCTAGGGGGATATGCCAATTATGGGTACTCCTGTGAGATTGTTTAATGTAAGGAATTAATACATGACATCACCTGTGGCATGTATCAAGAGTATGGCTGTAGGTTAATTACATAAGGAATTAATACATGACATCACCTGTGGCATGTATCAAGAGTATGGCTGTAGGTTAATTACAGAGATTAAATTGTTAAACTCATAAGGGAAATGTCCTCAGCCATAGCAGGTCCCATAGCCAAAAGCAAAAGTTTTCTATTTATGGTGCTCAAATAAGAATGTACAGTGAGACAATTTCAAATAATGACATCACAAAAAGTATATCATGTGTGGAAAAGAGACAAAATGACTTAGTGAAGTAATTAATCAAGGAAAGTGAAATAACCACCTTGCAACCCAACATATGCATTCAATGTCACACAGTACACAGATGAGACTCAGGGTGAGTGATTATCTTATCCCCTTGGAAACAGTTACCCATCCCGGGGGAATAGTATTCATTATCCAATAGGAATCCCGGGGACCTGTTTGACCTGAGCATCTGTAGGGCACCAGTAAGGGTCCTAGCTGGTGAAAGTCTTAGTTGTGTGATGACTGATCCTGCGCGCAGTGCTATGGACAAGCTTGGGGTGTGCTCGACCCAGTGGGCATGGTACAGTGCTCCACTGCATGAAAAACAAGCAGACTGACATGACATGGAGAACGAGGGCACATCCTTAGGTCACGGCCACACAAGCCCATAAACCCCGCTGCAGTCCAGTTACTCAAAATCCAGCTAAGAACATGTGTTCCCAAATGATACTCACTTGAGTAAACTTTTAGCAGATATCTGGGAAAGGACTTAGCAGCGAATGGAACCATGAAAATGGAAATGAGTCATAGGGTGGGGGAGGAGGTGAAGGTTCTGTGAGCAATGATGAATGTGTGGAAAGAGAGAATGTTATCTCAGAAAGCAAAAATGGGTATGTTTGAAGGAATCATAGTTCCAACAATATTATATAGTTGTGAGACATGGGCTATAGATAGAGCTGTGTGGAGAAGGGTGCATGTGCTGGAAATGAAATGTCTGAGAACAAAGTGTGGTGTGAGGCATTTTCATCGAGTAAGTAATGAAATGGTAAGAGAGACGTGTGGTAGTAAAAAAGAGTGCGGTTGAGAGAGCAGAAGAGGGTGTGTTGAAATGGTATGGACATATGGAGAGAATGCGTAAGGAAAGGTTGACAAAGAGGATATAAGTGTCAGAGGTGGAGGGAACAAAGAGAAGTGGGAGACCAAATTGGAGGCGGAAGGATGGAGTGAAAAAGATTTTGAGCAATCGCGGCCTAAACATACAATAGGGTTGATGTGAAAGGGAAGGAAGGGATATTGCTGATTTAAAAAGGAGGAAGTGAGAGGAAGATAAAAAAAAAAACTGATGAATGTGGGAGAAGGGGAGGAAGCAGCTATTATGTGCATGGGTAATGGGGAGGGTTGGAAGAGGATACATGTGCAAGGGCCTATAGCAAACAAGGAAGCAAGAGGGCAATGATGACACTGAAGGTAGGAAACAGAAGACAGTGCCTCAGGATTTGGTGAAAGCTATTATTGTTCCTTTCTTCAAAGGAAAAGGTGCAAACAATGTATGTAGCAATCATTGGGGAATAAGTCTGTTAAGTACGGCAGAAAAAGTGTATGCAAGAATATTCAGTGACCCAGTGATGGAAGTGACTGAATGCAGAATAAGTGAAGGAAAGGTAGGGGATGCGTGGATCAGTTAATGTAGTTAGATAATCATGGAAAAGTAATTAGCGAAAGGCAAGAAGTTGTATGCAGCTTTTATGGATATGGGGAAAGCGTATGACAGAGTCAGATGGAATGCTTTGTGGGATGTGTTAAGGATATATGGTATAGACGGAAAAGTGTTGGATAGTGTAAAAGCCCTCTCTAGAGGAGCAAATGTGTGTGTAGTTGAGAATGGAATTTGTGTCGTAATGGAATTTGTGTCGTATGTAAAGAAAAAATTACATGTTACACAAAATTATCTGAACTCCTACAAGTTACAGTTTCACCTTCACACACACACACACACACACACACACACACACAGAAGTTGGTGGATGAGTTTGGAAAAGTGTGTGAAAGGAGAAAGTTGAGAGTAAATGTGAATAAGAGCAACATGATTAGGTTCAGTAGGGTTGAGGGACACGTTAAATGAGACATAAGTTTGAATGGAGAAAAACCGGAGGAAGAAGTGTTTTTTTATATATCTGGGAATGGACTTAGCAGCAGATGGAACCATGGAAGCAGACGTGAGTCACAGGGTGGGGGAGGGGGCTAAGGTTGTAGGAGCTATGAAAAGTGTGAGGAAGGTGAGAACGTTATCTCAGAGAACAAAAGTGGGTATGTTTGAGGGAATAGTGGTTCCAACAATGTTACATGGTTGCAAGGCATGGGCTATAGATAGGGTTCTACAGAAGATGGTGGATGAGTTGGAAATAAAATGTTTAAGGACAATATGTGGTGTGAGATGGTTTGACTAAAGTAATGAAAGGGAAAGAGAGATGTGTGGAAATAAAAGTGTGGTTGAGAAAGCAGAACTGGGCATGTTGAAATGGTATGGACACATGGAGAGAATGAGTGAGGAAAGATTGACAAAGAGGATACATGTGTCAGAGGTTGAGGGAACAAGGAGAAGCAGGAAACCAAATTGGAGGTGGAAGGATGGAGCGAAAAAGATTTTGAGTGATCAGGGCCTGAATATACAGGAGGGTGAGAGGCGTGCAAGGAATAGAGTGAGTTGGAACGATGTGGTATACCGGGATCGAAGTGCTTTCAACGGACTAAGCCAGGGTATTGAAACATCTCAAGTGAATCATGGAAAGGTCTGTGGGGCCTGGATGTGGATAGGGAGCCGTGGTTTCAGTGGATTACAAATGACTGCTAGAGACTAAACGTGAATAAATGTGACCTTTTTTGCCTGTTTTCCTGGCGCCACCTCACTGACGCAGGGGGTGGCAATGCTGTTTCCTGTGGGGCAGGATGGCACTGGGAATGGATGGAGGCAAGCAAGTATGAATATATACAAGGGTATATATGTATACGGCTGTGTATGTATACATATGTATGTGTGTATATGCTGATATGTATATGTATGTGTGTATACGTTGATATGTATATGTATGTGTGTACATGAATGGATGGGTCTTTCCTCATTTGTTTCCTGGTGCTACCTCACTGATGCAGGAAACAGCAATCAAGTATAATATAATAAAACAATATATAGATAGATAGAGAGAGAATTTATGGAATGGCCTTGATTACGGCCTCAGCTGCCCATGTCGTCTCAGTTATATATGTGCAAATGACAGTAACATATACTCTGTCCCTCCAATTAAAAAACCAATAAGAACCTTCTTAAGCATTTGAGAAGGCCAGTGCAAACACCATCGGACTAACAGACACCAGCATCAGCATAGTCCTCGCCATGTCAGCCCTGTCACTTAGACCTCCTTCCATCTCAACCTCCACAAACCACTGTCTCTCATCACAAATGGCTTGTACCAACCGATTTTCATACAAGCAGACACAAGAACAGTCCTCTAATAATGTGAATGTCATAAACAATCCATGAACAAATGCACAGCTTAACAAGCAAATAGCTCACTTTTCTCTTATGTTTATGTCAACTACCACAATACTGTAATGCAACCAACATGAAACTCTTCATTATGGAATGTTCACCAATACATACATCATGTGACAACCACAACATTACTGTAATTCGATCAACGTGTAACATAATTTTTCACCACTAAATGCATTGTGTAAACTATAATTTTCTCTTAAACTCCCTGTACATTGCAGCTGTGCCTCACTAACGTGTTTATCCAAAGCACTGAAGTATCCCACCACACCTTGATTTTAAGCTCTTCTGTGATCAATTAAATGGTAATCATTATGATCCCCATGATTCTGTGATATACAAACTGTATATCTCCTGCAGAAAGGGTGACTTAATTTAATAAACCATCCTTTACCTATTCATCAGAGTCCAAAACTGGATTTAAACACGGGATCATAGAATCACATATTCTTTATATAACATTGAAAACAAAAGTCTATGTTGGCTGCTAGGATAAAACAGATTAGGTTTCAAAGGTTCTTTTGGTTTTCAGACATGTTTTAACTACTTTCACTTTTCTTAATTGCACTTATTCCCTGATCTTCATAGCCCTCCCTACTATCCTCCTCCTCCTCATCCACCACTGCCACTATTACTACTATTTTCTTTAATCACAGAACAAAAACATGCTTCATATCATACTCCACAACTCTCATTCTGTTCTGCACAAAGCACTGTACATTGCTACGGCAAAATTATATAGTAATAACATGGAATGAAAGGTATTAGTACATGGAGAGAACTCAGTACACAATGGGGTACACAGTGAAATGCCACAAAGATGTTTTGGGACCTATTTTGTCCCTATCATATGTGCCTAGAACTGTAATATGTCATCTGAAAACGTATTTGGAAGAAAAATCTGGAATAGCATTATGAACATACGTCATATGCTCCTACATGAAGAATTAGAAAAGTTAAGTGGAAAGTTAAGACTGACGTCTGTAATTCTACGAGAAACAATTCCAAAAGATGCACAATGAAAGAAGAAATAAAAATACAAACACAGATGCTACATGGAGGTAACAGAAAAATGCTGGCTGTGGCTGGAGAGGAGAAAGACATTGAAGTGTTGATGAGCAACAACATGAACCCAACAAAGCAGTGTATCAAAACCAAATCAAAACAATGTTATAAGCTCTGCTCTGTTTGGATAACTATCACCCATACAGAGAGATCATCATTTATGATGCTGTATAAATATACTCATTTGTTCAAACCTAGAATACCATGTTCTCGCTCAGACACTATATTATGACGAGAATATTGCTCAACTGGAAATCTATCAATCTGTCTATATCTCTGATGCCTGTTCACTCCTGGAACTACCTCAAGAGGATGGCTTCGGCAATAAAGTCTCCATAACTGGAGAAATCCAATGCCGCTTCTTAGCCCTTAGTGCCTCAACCTCAACAGACCATTGGCAGAGGGCAACTCTTGTACAGTGTTACCAAAGGCGCCTATCTAATGTTCCTAGTACTTTTATGTAATGCTCCAGATTAATATTCCTACCTATTACTCCAAATGCTCCTACCCAAATGTTCCTACCTACTACTTCTATCTATTGTTCCTACCACTTTGCCAAAGGACAGCCCTAGCGCATAGGAAAATCTAAAGTTACGAAAAATGAGCTGTGCGAATTAAGTGTTGTCAAGTGTTATGTGTAACACTTGACAGAATGTGGACAGAATGCCAGTAATCCACGTGTGGGCAAGGCAGAAAGAAAAGAAAGCTACCTGGATCAGAGGAGTGCAACTCGACAACCACTGAAGCGAAGGCTAACTATGCAGCTGTCACACAACTTGTAAAAGATATCAACATTGCTAACAAATTTAAAGCCAGACAAGATAAGCATCAACTATAAAATGAGTTAAAGTTAGGCTGTGCCACTAAAACCCATTATCTAATAAGTCTGAGTTCACATAAAATGGGTTGTGGTCTGTACAACAAAACAGCTGATGTTTGTGGCGTAAACTACAATCATAATCCAATGAGTGTTGGACTGTTTGAACTCAGACTACATAATCTATTTGTGTTAAGAATATCATCATTTGATAGTAGACAGTATATCAGCTTTATTATGCAAGTGTTCCACCTACATTTTCCCTCATCTTCCAAACCCTACTCTACCCTATACAGTGTGACATAATCTTGTCAACTTGTAACAAAATTCCCATCCACTTCATCTTGTGTTTTGATCAGAATTACATCAAAAAAAGGCAACACCTACAGACTTAAAAATAAAGGAAACAAATTCTCATGGCAACAGAGAAACCCCTTTATCTCCACACCTGAGCCTTAGGGGTCGGGGGTCTAAGGAGACGACATTACCCTTCGTCACCCTAAACCACCCACTCAAAATCAAAATCAGTGTTACAAAATACACACAACCACGTACATAATTGCACCACATGGTGTTATCACCAAGGCCAAACCACCATCACACACACAGGCCTTAAACGGGGGGGGGAGGAAAACACACCAGACCTCAAACTCCTAAAAAATTCTCATCCCTAAAAAGGGGGGGCCGGAGGGCCCCGGGCCTATGACTCCCACCCTAAACAAAACCCCCCAATTTCCCCCCCTCCCCCCCAAAGCAAAACAGACCACATCAACAAAGTCTAATGGTTCTTACGGTCTAATTTTAGACACCAATCCTGCATCACCTTCTCTCGCACGGGAGGGGCTCCAACCACTGGCCAGCCAGAGGGAACCACCACACCACCACCTTCTGACGGGGATAATGAAGAGGATACGAGAAAGAGGTGGTTCTCTTTCTCTTTTTTTTAAAGCCACCCAGCTGCAACGTACCACCTCAATAAAAACCACCGTCAGGAGGAGCAAAAGTGTGTGTGTGAGAGAGAAGGAGTTGTGTGAGGGGGGGGGTTTGGTGTGGGTTCCCACTGGAGCTAAGATGGTTTGTTGTCGTCGGGTCGCGCAAACAACTGCCAACTGCGATGTTGGATATCTTTTTTCTTTTTTCTTTTTTTTTTCGATTTCCTCGTCATCCCAGGCCAAATGTGGGGATCCCCTCTCATTCGGGAGGGAGGCATGGGGTTATACTTTCCTTATAGGAATTATGTTCTCACGGGTGATGGGGATATGGAAGGAAAAGGGGGGGAAATGGGGGTTTAGGTGAGGGATATTTATATGGGGTTAGCAACATCAGCTGTCTTCTGCCCCCCCCTTCACCCCCTCAGCTGATTGGCGACGCACTCCACCCCGCTAGATATAAAAATCATCTTCCCTATATTCCTATATCAAATCACATGACTTATAGGCTAACTATATCCAAAAAATGAACATATAGATACCATACCACCAGCAATATAAAGTCTCTCTACGAGTTTGACAAAGGCCTACCACGCTATTTCTTCTCATTTGTGCTACCTTAAAGAAATACTATATCTTGAAATGTCACAATTATAGAATCATTTCTATGATGAATGTCTATATATCAGGTAGATATAGGATTCTATAATACCTCATCAACAATGGAGGTTGGATACCTATCTCAAATCCAGTGATCAACTTTGGTATGTTGAATTTACACAAAGGTTCTGTGTGTGGCATACTATCTATATCTACTTATCTAATATATATATATATATATATATATATATATATATATATATATATATATATATATATATGGTGACTGAGTTTGGTAAAGTGTGTGGAAGAAGAAAGTTAAGAGTAAATGTGAATAAGAGCAAGGTTATTAGGTACAGTAGGGTTGAGGGTCAAGTCAATTGGGAGGTGAGTTTGAATGGAGAAAAACTGGAGAAAGTGAAGTGTTTTAGATATCTGGGAGTGGATCTGGCAGCGGATGGAACCATGGAAGCGGAAGTGGATCATAGGGTGGGGGAGGGGGCGAAAATTCTGGGGGCCTTGAAGAATGTGTGGAAGTCGAGAACATTATCTCGGAAAGCAAAAATGGGTATGTTTGAAGGAATAGTGGTTCCAACAATGTTGTATGGTTGCGAGGCATGGGCTATGGATAGAGTTGTGCGTAGGAGGATGGATGTGCTGGAAATGAGATGCTTGAGGACAATGTGTGGTGTGAGGTGGTTTGATCGAGTGAGTAACGTAAGGGTAAGAGAGATGTGTGGAAATAAAAAGAGCGTGGTTGAGAGAGCAGAAGAGGGTGTTTTGAAGTGGTTTGGGCACATGGAGAGGATGAGTGAGGAAAGATTGACCAAGAGGATATATGTGTCGGAGGTGGAGGGAACAAGGAGAAGAGGGAGACCAAATTGGAGGTGGAAAGATGGAGTGAAAAAGATTTTGTGTGATCGGGGCCTGAACATGCAGGAGGGTGAAAGGAGGGCAAGGAATAGGGTGAATTGGAGCGATGTGGTATACCGGGGTTGACGTGCTGTCAGTGGATTGAATCAAGGGATGTGAAGCGTCTGGGGTAAGCCATGGAATGCTGTGTAGGTATGTATATTTGCGTGTGTGGACGTATGTATATGCATGTGTATGGGGGGGGGGGTTGGGCCATTTCTTTCGTCTGTTTCCTTGCGCTACCTCGCAAACGCGGGAGACAGCGACAAAAAAAAAAGAAAAAAAATATATATATATATATATATATATATATATATATATATATATATATTTTTTTTTTTTCTTTTATTATTATGCTTTGTCGCTGTCTCCCGCGTTAGCGAGGTAGCGCAAGGAAACAGAAGAAAGAATGGCCCAACCCACCCACATACACATGTATATACATACACATCCACACACGCAATATATACATACCTATACATCTCAACGTATACATATATATACACACAGACGTATACATATATACACATGTACATAATTCATAGTCTGCCCTTATTCATTCCCGTCGCCACCCCACCACATAATGAAATATCAACCCCTCCCCCCGCATGTGTACGAGGTAGCGCTAGGAAAAGACAGCAAAGGCCCCATTCGTTCACACTAAGTCTCTAGCTGTCATGTATAATGTACCGAAACCACAGCTCCCTTTCCACATCCAGGCCCCACACAACTTTCCATGGTTTAGCCCAGACGCTTCACATGCCCTGGTTCAATCCATTGACAGCACGTCCACCCCGGTACACCACATCGTTCCAATTCACTCTATTCCTTGCACGCCTTTTACCCTCCTGCACGTACAGGCCCCGATCACTCAAAATCTTTTTCACTCATCTTTCCACCTCCAATTTGGTCTCCCACTTCTCCTCGTTCCCTCCATCTCTGACACATATATCCAAACAATTTCAAAACACCCTCTTCTGCTCTCTCAACCACACTCTTTTACCACCACACATCTCTCTTACCCTTTCATTATTTACTCGATCAAACCACCTCACACACATATTGTCCTCAAACATCTCATTTCCAGCACATCCACCCTCCTCCTCTATAGCCCACGCCTCGCAACCATATATCATTGTTGGAACCACTATTCCTTCAAACATACCCATTTTTGCTTTCCAAGATAACGTTCTTGACTTCCACACATTCTTCAACGCTCTCAGAACTTTCGCCCCCTCCCCCGTATATGCCTTCACCCTCTCAAACAATACCCTCCCATATAATTTCCCAGGAATACTCAACAAACCTATACCTCTGTAATTTGAGCACTCACTTTTATCCCCTTTGCCTTTGTACAATGGCACTATGCACGCATTCCGCCAGTCCTCAGGCACCTCACAATGAGTCATACATACATTAAATAATCTTACCAACCAGTCAACAATACAGTCACCCACGTTTTTAATAAATTCCACTGCAATACCATCCAAACCTGCTGCCTTGCCGGCTTTCATCTTCTGTAAAGCTTTTATTACCTCTTCTCTGTTTACCAAATCATTCTCTCTAACCCTCTCACTTTGCACACCACCTCGACCAAAACACCCTATATCTGCCACTCTATCATCAAACACATTCAACAAACCTTCAAAATACTCACTCCATCTCCTTCTCACATCACCACTGCTTTTTATCACCTCCCCATGTGTCCCCTTCACTGATATTCCCATTTGTTCCCTTGTCTTACGCACTTTATTTACCTCCTTCCAAAACATCTTTTTATTCTCTCAAAAATTTAATGATACTCTCTCAACCCAACTCTCATTTGCCCTCTTTTTCACCTCTTGCACCTTTCCACATTTCTCTTGGCCTGCCTCTTTCTTTTATACATCTCCCAGTCATTTGCACTATTTCCCTGCAAAAATCGTCCAAATGCCTCTCTCTTCTCTTTCACTAATAATCTTACTTCATTCCACCACTCACTACCCTTTCTAAACTGCCCACCTCCCACGCTTCTCATGCCACAAGCATCTTTTGCGCAAGCCATCACCACTTCCCTAAATACATCCCATTCCTCCCCCACTCCCCTTACCTCCTTTGTACAAGGATCATCCCATTCAAGGGGAGTAACAATGCCTCCACATTACCTCATCCTTTATAAGTACACTTACACTTACGTAAGGCATTTATTACCATAAAATATGGCATCAGTAATTCATCGACTGCTACTTGTGTATTCATTCCCCTGCGACTTGTTGCATTCTGTTGGAGTCTACTATTTTCGCCTCTGGTGTTGTTCATTGTGCGATGACATACATATATACATATGAAAGGCTCAGAGGGACTTTCTGCTTCTGCAACAAGTAAAATTAAAGCATAGTAATGCTGCAATTAAACTGTTAATTAACGAACAGAATGGGAACAACTCGACCATTTTGGTGGTGCGACGGAAGATTCAAATTGACAAATGGGGGAACACATGTACTCCAGCTTTGTCCCAGGCCATGTGGCTCTTATCAGTCGCTCTTATCATTACTTTGGTCAAGAACTTGAAAAGTAGAGCGAGGGAAATATGCAGGATAAACGAGTCGGAAGTTAACCACCGGATCTCGACGTACGGCAGCACCGGGCAAGAACTGAGAAATGCCTTCTCCGATTTATTTACAAAAGTCGAGCTGCTTCTGGTCCAGACGATATGCATTTTACATTCTCGCCGGTTAATTAAAAAACTAATTGCATCATGGGGTGTCATGTTAAAAAACTAATTGCATCATGGGGTGTCATGACCTGTAATTATATAAGACATGGGATCATGCTTTGCGTAGTAACCTTCAGCAAATCGATCAATATACTTTGATAGGCCAATTCCCGCCATTTTGTGGATGCTTTCTCATTTACGTTGCAATCAGTTCAATTGGATGTGTTAAGCAAGCTCAGTAGTATTCGAATAACTAAAGTAGTTATGGATAAATTAGTTATTTTTTAAAACAAACTCGTTTGCTAATTGTTACACCAAAAATATTGTGGTAAATCAAAATAGCAACATGAGTTAAATATGAATATAACAATGATTAACATTCATAAATATCGGTTTAAATCACCAAATATCTTTAACAGCCTCATATATTTCGGAGTGATTGCACTCAGCACAGATGGCAATAATATAATCGAGTCTATTCTCTCAGGTATTTTGAGAATTTATCCAAAGACCAACAGGTCTTTAGTTTGCTTATGAACTGAATGTGTGTACATATTCTATAGTCTTGTAGCCATGGAAAAATTCAGTTGTATAAACTGGTGGTTAATCAATTCAATGCAGGGTATGGGACACCCTATTATTCTACGAATTATGATTATCTATCAGTTAATCAAGGTATCCATCTGGGTGGTCAGGGGGTGAGTTATCAAGGTATCTGGGTGGTCAGGGGGCGAGGTGATTGGCTAGCCAGGAGGGGTGAGGTGACTGGCTAGCCAGGAGCGGTGTGGTAAATAGGTGGTTAGGGTTTAGGTGATTGGCTAGCCAGGAGGGGTATGGTAACTGGGCGGTCAGGTGATTGGCTTGTCAGTTGGTTGTGGTGAGAAAGAGTATGAGGTAAGTGCTTGTTATGGTCGTAGTGGCTAGCTGGTCACTGAGGTGAGGTGAGTGACTAGCAAAGAATATGTGGCAATCGTTTAGCTGGTCAGCGGCTGAAGTGATTGGCTAGTAAGGAGGGAGTGGTGATTGGTTGGTCAGTGGTGAAGTGATTGGCTAGTAAGGAGGGAGTGGTGATTGGTTCGTAAGTGGTGAAGTGATTGGCTAGTAAGGAGGGAGTAGTGACTGGTTGGTCAGGGGGCTGAAGTGATTGGCTAACCAGGAAGTTGTAATAACCAGTATGGTCGAGTTGGTGGACCCGCCTGGGTAGGGTTTGGTCGACCTGGCTACTCCAGGTGTTACAGTCAATTGACGCTTCGGGAGGTTTCGACTTTGCAGATGAAGCTGCTCATGAGATCAACATCTCCTTCTCCTCCTCCACCGAGTTAATAATATCAGATCTGGTTGGAGCCAGCCTAGGAAGATAACATTATCTGCTTTTATCACCAGATACAGTTGCCATAATAACGACAGCACGACCGATAATTGTATCTTTTCAGTTAAAGTCTAACGGGTCTCTGTGTGGGTGTAGCCTATCGCTCACATAGCATGGAAAACGCGTCGCTAAAAAAGTTCTTTGGGGAAAACTTTGTGGTGTAAGGACGATATGCGAATCATCTTTGGGGAAACTTTGTTGTGGCGTTGGCATGACGAGGGTTTGAACTAGGTTATGTCCACTGCTGTGGCATGAGTAGTTTGTTTTTGAGTACAAGTAACTTGTTAAGGGTCGTTAGTGAGGGACTCTTTCAAGGGGTGTGACACGTCGTTTAAAGTTTGCGATGGCTGAGTAGTTTAAGCCTTGTGACGAATCAGTTAATTTCATGTTGAAGGTGATATAGAGATTCGCCCATATTTCTGCAACTGCCCATTAACAACGTGTTTCCCCCATAGCATTTTACCACAGTTTAGTGTAAAGAACTTTTTTTTTTTTTTTAAGCACGTTCACTCAAATTACCAGCTTTCTAAAAAAAAAAATATTACATAAACTTACAGTTTTAATCAGGTATATAATCTTTTTTTTTTTTCAAAGGGAATCGCTCGTTTGAACGTTAACTATCAAGTACTCGATTAAGCTGGCATCATGAACTTGATGTATGTGATGCAGAGCAACTGAACACAGCATTGATGAGCATTATTATCATTTATCAAATGCTTTCAACTGACTGTTTACGGCAAGGATAAATAGGATTAAAAAAAAATATCACGTGAACTTCAACCTTTACCACCATTTTCACGTGTGTTCAAAGAATACATGTTCATGTCCAATTACCCATCTCCAACCAGCTAATACACGCAACAAGGGTCATGCATGGATAGCTGATACATGCAGAAAGCGAGTCTATGGCTTTGGACATCTGATGAAAAGGTATTCCATTTTCCCCCCAAAAAACTGATGGTTACGTCTTAGAAGGAAGCCATAAGTACCAATAGGGTGGATGTGATTTGTTTATCATTTGTTCTCAAATCCATCCAACGTTAAGTAGGTAAGCTAAGCTCACATTAGATACTTTTTAATCACCATTATACTTATAAAAGTCGTCCGTGAAACCGTTAAGTAGCTGAGTGTTTTGGACACTACAGTGACTACTTATGTGTAAGTAGCAACCATCTTCGACCAGCTGTCTTATGATTTTTAGTAAATACACTTTTACACTTACTACTTATATAGTGAACCAATGAAACATATCAACTGTTGACTAATTCTAAGTGACTGCATCTCTGCACTACGGGATTTAGAATTAGAAATTGTGTGGATTTTTCAGACTTCCTGCTACTTATGTAGCACAATTATGATATACTGTTTCCATTGTTTGAGTTATAACAATTGTTCTTCTCTCTAGAACACCCAGAGAAGTATGAACATATAAGCAGAGGGACAACATATGTTTTTTGACTCAATTTAAGGAACTTCTTAGAAAAGGGGTAAGTGTTAGCGGGAAAGGGGAGATATTATTGCTATTTTTGTGCTATCATCTCTCAACTTTTGCATATATCAGGTCTTCAATCTTATGTGTATATTACTCTCCCTCCCCAGCTGACGTCGCGAACCCATTCCACGACCAGCTCCAAAGGGGAAGATGAACGGCTAGGCTGTCAGTGAGCTCGTAGCCACGTCAAGGACTCGACCATTCAACTTCGGAAGCTGATTTGGAAGCTCGCTTGATGCAAGTAAGTAGATGCGTTAGTGGTAGACTTTTAGCCTCTTGAGCACAAGAATACGACCACTTGAGTACAAAGATACGTCTCGTCGGTACGATGGACGTACTGGCTTTCGACCTTATGGATTAGGTCAGAGGTCACATCATATCTACGAGTCTTGTCGTTGAGGTCAAATGTATATTTTCGTGTACATCAAAGGCCACACTGCAGATGATATTCTATATGCAGAGAGAGAGAGAGAGAGAGAGAGAGAGAGAGAGAGAGAGAGAGAGAGAGAGAGAGAGAGAGAGAGAGAGAGAGAGAGAGAGAGGCAGCGCGGAGTTGCATGCAACAAGTCTTACAAAAGAACAGGAGATAAATCGCTTCTAATCTCTAGCTCTCTCAAAAAAAGGCTACCCCATGGTCATTTCAGGACCATGGGCTACGCCATGGTCATTTCAGGACCATGGGGTAGCCCCTCGAGTGCCACGATTCGAACCTCCGAGTCCAGTGACAACCCTAGTAACAAGGGGGTTAATGTTACCGTACTATAGGGGGGGTTAAGGTTATCGTACTCATGGCGGTAAAGTTATCGTACTCATGGAGGTGTTATCGTACTCATGGGGGTTAATGTTATCGTACTCATGGAAGTCAGTTACCGTACTAATGGAGGTTAATGTTATCGTACTCATAGGGGTTTAAGGTTATCGTATGATGGTGAGTTATCGTACTCATGGGGGGTTAACGTCATCGTACTCATGGGGTTAAATGTTATCCTACTCGTAAGGGGTTAACGTTATCGTACTCAAGGAGGTTAATGTTATCGTACCCATGGACGTTGATGTTATCGTACTCATGGAGGTTAATGTTATCGTATTCATGGAGGTTAATGTTATCGTACTCATGGAGGTAAGTTATCGTGCTCATGGGGGGTTAACGTTATCGTACTTACGGGAGTTTACCATTATCGTACTCATAGAGGTTAATGTTATCGTACTCAAGGGATTTTACCGTTATCGTACTTAAAGGGGGGGGGGGGTTGAGTCTCGTGCGAAGGGTGTTAAGTCATCGTACATAAGGATCGCTTGGATCGTCTTTTGTCGAGATGTGAACAAGTGCAATGTAACTTCAGTCTACGTGAAGAACATTTAGTCAAATGTTGCCAGTATTGATCACATCAGCTGATCTAATTTCGGTCTCGAAACAGTCTACAAGACTGTTTGGGACGGACAATCAAATGCTGTGGCGTGGCTGATGTAATTCTAATTTCTAACGAAATTCTACGAATTTTCAGTGTGGTTTACTTGCGACGAAATACTACTTTGTTGACAGAATAAAAGGGCAATGGTTCATGGTATGTAAACTTATCTCTACTTGTAGCCTGAGCTGACTCTATTTGCTAAGATATGAAAGTTTAAAGTTGAAATAAAAATTAATTCATATCAAAACTAATGGTGTAGATGATCGAAGAGACTTAACGAAAGTACCAGCCCGTTAGAGCTGTAATGTGGATATCATATAGCACTTAACAACCTATTCTACTGTTCAAAGATACAAATTAAGCCAATCCATATGACGGTGTCACTTTGAGTATGACTGCTTGGCACTTTGACAAAACACCCTAAGTAAGTTTTCGAAAGTGTTGTTTTGCCATTTTGGTCTATAGTAAACACCTGTAGACCTTCCTTCCAAACATTTGTGAGAATATTTGTGCAATATTCATTTTTTAATCTGATGTCGCCATGTATGTATAATCGCATCCTTCGATGTGTATTGGTATTCATATATATAACAAGTAGTGGTGAAGTGAGGAGATGGAGTGAGTATTTTGAAGGTTTGTTGAATGTGTGATGATATGAGTGGCAGATATAGGATGTTTTGGTCGAGGTGGTGTGCGAAGTGAGAGGGTCAGGGAGAATGATTTGGTGAACAGAGTATGTATGATCGCATCCTTTGATGTGTATTGGTATTCATATATATAACAAGTAGTGGTGAAGTGAGGAGGAGTGAGTATTTTGAAGGTTTGTTGAATGTGTGATAACAAGAATGGCAGATATAGGGTGTTTTGGTCGAGGTGGTGTGCGAAGTGAGAGGGTCAGGGAGAATGATTTGGTGAACAGAGAAGGGGTAGTGAAAGCTTTGCGGAAGATGAAAGCCGGCAAGGTGGCGGGTTTGGATGGTATTAAAGTGGAATCTATTAAAAAAAGGGGGTGACTGTTGTTGACTGGTTGGTGTGGATATTCAATATATGTATGGTTCATGGCGAAGTGCCTGAGGATTGGCGGAATGCATGCATAGTGCCACAGTACAAAGGCAAAGGGGATAAAGGTGAGTGTTCAAATTACAGAGGTATGTTTGCTGAGTATCCCGGGAAAATTATATGGGGGAGTATTGACTGAGAGGGTAAAGGCATGTACAGAGCATCAGGTTGGGGAAGAGCGGTGTGGTTTCAGAAGTGGTAGAGGATGTGTGGATCAGTGCTTTGAAAAACGTATGTGAGAAATACTTAGAAAAACAAATGGATTTGTATGTAGCATTTATCGATCTGAAGAAGGATTATGACAGAGTTGATAGAGATGATCTGTGGAAGGTATTAAGAGTATGTGGTGTGGAAGATAAGTTGCAAGAAGTGAAAAGTTTTTATCAAGATTCTAAGGCATGTGTACGAGTAGGAAGAGAGGAAAGTGATTGGTTCTCAGTGAATGTCGGTTTGCGCCAGTGGTGCGTGATGTCTCCATGGTTGTTTAAAATGTTTATGGATGAGGTTGTTTGGGAGGTGAACGCAAGAGTTTTGGAGAGAGGGGCAAGTATGTAGTCTGTTGTGGATGAAAGGGTTTGGGAAGTGAGTCAGTTGTTGTTCGCTGATGATACAACGCTGGTGGCTGATTCGGTTGAGAAACTGCAGAAGCTGATGACTGAGTTTGGTAAAGTGTGTGAAAGAAGAAAGCTGGGAGTAAATGTGAATAAGAGCAAGGTTATTAGGTTCAGTAGGGTTGAGGGACATGTCAATTGGGAGGTAAGTTTGAATGGAGAAAAACTAGAGGAAGTGAAGTGTTTCAGATATCTGGGAGTGGATTTGGCAGCGGAACCATGGAAGCGGAAGTGAGTCACAGGGCGGGAGAGGGAGAGAAGGTTCTGGGAGCGTTGAAGAATGTGTGGAAGGCGAGAACGTTATCTCGGAAAGCAAAAATGGTTATATTTGAAGGAATAATGGTTCCAACAATGTTATATGGTTGTAAGGCATGGGCTATAGATAGGGTTGTGCGGAGGAGGGTGGATGTGTTGGAAATGAAACGTTTGAGGACATGTGTTGTGATATGATTTGATCGAGTAAGTAAGAGAGATGTGTGGTAAGAAAAAGAGTGTGGTTGAGAGAGCAGAAAAGGGTGTATTGAAATGGTTTGGGCACACAGAGAGAATGAGTGAGGAAATTTAGACAAAGAAGATATATGTGTCAAAGGTGGAGGGAGTGAGAAGTGCAAGGATGGTGAAAAAGATTTTGAGCAATCGGGGTCTGAACATGCAGGAGGGTGAAAGGCGTGCAAGGAATAGAGTGAGTTGGAACGATGTGGTATACCGGGGTCGACGTGCTGTCAATGGATTGAACCAGGGCATGTGAAGCGTCTGGGGTGAACCATGGAAAGTTTTGTGGGGCCTAGATGTGGAAAGGGAGCTGTGGTTTCGGTGCATTACTCATGACAGATAGAGACTGAGTGTGAACGAATGTGGCCTTTGTTGTCTTTTCCTAGCGCTACCTCGCGCGCGTGCGCGGGGTGGGGGGGGGGGGGTGTGCCATTTCATGTATAGAGGGGTGGCGGCGACAATGAATGAAGGCAGCAAGTATGAATATGTACATTAGTATGTGTATATGTCTGTGTATGTATATGTATGTATACATTGAAATGTATATGTGCGTGTGTGGGCGTTTCTGTATATACATGTGTATGTGGGTGGATTGGGCCATTCTTTCGTCTGTTTCCTTGCGCTACCTCGCTAACGAGGGAGACAGCGACTAGGCATAATAAATATATAAATATGAATATTTCTTCCCTCCAATATAAAATGCACGGTCCCCGCGGTGGAAATGAAGCAACATTATAATGCTTCCTGTTCAACTGAACACATGGAGAGGGGGATGGGGTGTGTATGTGGGGGGATGGGGTGTTTGTGGGGGGATGGGGTGTGTTTGTTGAGGGTGGATGGGGTGTGTTTGTGGGGGGATGGGGTGTGTTTGTGGGGGGATGGGGTGTGTTTGTTGAGGGTGGATGGGGTGTGTTTGTGGGGGGGATGGGGTGTGTTTGTGGGGGGATGGGGTGTGTTTGTGGGGGAGTATGGGGTGTGTTTGTGGGGGGGATGGGGTGTGTTTGTGGGGGGATGGGGTGTGTTTGTGGGGGGGGGATGGGGTGTGTTTGTGGGGGGTTGTGGGGGGTTGTGGGGGATGGGGTGTGTTTGTGGGGGAGTATGGGGTGTGTTTGTGGGGGGGATGGGGTGTGTTTGTGGGGGGATGGGGTGTGTTTGTTGAGGGTGGATGGGGTGTGTTTGTGGGGGAGTATGGGGTGTGTTTGTGGGGGGGATGGGGTGTGTTTGTGGGGGGATGGGGTGTGTTTGTGGGGAGGGGGAATGAGGTGTGTTTGTGGGGGGTTGTGGGGGATGGGGTGTGTTTGCTTTGGGGGTTGGGGGGGGGGACCAGGTGCGGACGAGGCATGCTGCCTGACGCATGGTTGGCTCGCTGCCTGACGCAGCCCAAGATATCTTGCATAGTGGACACTACTGAGAGACCTTTTTTCCTTTGCAGCGTCGAGAAAGGTGGCTCAGTTTAGACGACTATTGGCCACTTTAACACCCAAATACTTTTACCAAATACCACCTAACCACCTGACTTAACCAAAATCTAATCACCTTCCTAACGTGATCTTACACAATGTCTCCTCTCCACTGCGCGGCAAAAGTCACTCACTCGCGGAGTAAAATCCATATATATATATTTAGAATCTATGAAGGAGGTGGTCATTAACACCTCACTTTCTTAATATAAATCCTCAACCTGGACGTAAACTGACAGACGACACAATAGGTTGCTAGAGTAAAATACATACCAAACCCACAGTACCCAGAATGTATGTTTACCTCGAACGGGTCTCGGGTTCAGGAAATTCTCCTGTTAACAGAACCCAATAGGCAGCTTGTTGGGAGTGGGCATCACCTGAGAGATATAGGGTGTGGTGGGCGTCCAAATCAACCCACCACATCTCAGCTGCTGGCCCCACCCACTGACAACTGCCAGCTAACTAATGGCTTTCTTTTTTTCTAATGTGGCCCACCGGCCCACAAGAACAGAAGAGCGACTTCCAAAACCAGGCCAATGGAAGTGAAGCTATGAGTATAGCCCTTGACTGATGGGCCAGGGTAAAGGATTTTTTAGGGGGAACCGAAGAAGAATTTGGGTGGAGTTCGTTAAGGGGTTATTGGGATCGTGGCGAGTAAGAGATAAGAAGAGTGAGTAAAACAAACTTGGCCTCATACCATTAGAGTCACTGGTTCTGGGACGCCTGGACACCATTACACACTACCATTCCCAGTTTTAACTATGAGTAATTGTGGACCCTCTGGCACGCCGTTAATTTCATGGTTCGGTAATGATACTGTCGTGGATCCATATATATTTTTTTCTCAATGGATATTCACTGAGGAACAGACATGAGACCCATCCAGTGGGTCACTCAACAAAAATGGGAACCAATGCTTGTTTCCAGAAGCATCCCTTTCGTACTACTACCTAATTAATTACATTTGGCTAATAATGGATCTCGACAATTCTTACCGTTGTCTTTCGACAGGGTCAGCCATTTAACCTTAATAGCCAGTTAAGTGTACTTGCAAGATTAGCCAATCACAATGCCGTCTTAATTTACCAGTCATCAAATCCTCATGACGCAGCAGTTAGAACCACCATATCACGGATTAATCACAGTTGTCTAACTCACTAACCTGTTATCAAATATCCACATCAACCAATCACCATGCCCATTTGCCAAACCAGTTCCCACCCCATTAGACAGCTACCTGTATCACCCACCTGTCCCCCCACCCCACAGTTAAGATACCTCCCCCACCCCAGTCATTATGTCATACCAGTTAATTGCGCAGTTTGCCTACAGAAAAATACCGTTCATGATTTGGTAACGTGTCTTTTAAATAACGTTTTGTAAGCTGATTTATTAGAACAAGGCACAAGAGACTCATTGGTTGCAATGTTGGCCAGTTTGTGAAGGAGTCTCAATGTGTGTATGTATATAAGCCAACAGTAAGTGACACAACATGTGAGACATATGTGTTGTTAGTATGTCTGGTGGGAAGGAAGTTTTTTTTTTACATTCATTAGGCACTATTTCTTATTCTTGCAGTTTTATTGTCTACTGTGCTTCAAACTTTTTTCCCCCCCATGGTATTTTTTTTTCCTCACTTGATCGCCCTTTCCCGCGTTAGCATGCTGGTGCCAGGAACGTACAAAGAAAGGCCACATTCGCTCACATCCATTCTCTAGCTGTCATGTGTAATGCACCGAAACCACAGCTTCCTATCCAAAACCAAGCCCCACTGGCCTTTCCATGGTTTTCCCAGGCCACTTCACATGCCCTGGTTCATTCCACTGACAGCATGTCAACCCCTGTATACCACATTGTTCCAGTTCACTCTAATCCTTGTTCACCTTTCGCCCTCCTGCATGTTGAAGCCCCAGTTGCTCAAAATCTTTTTCACTCTATCCTTCTATCTCCAATTTGTTCTCCCTGTTCCCCCACCCCCACTTCTGACACATATATCCTCTTTATCAACCTTTCCTCACTCATTCAATCATATGTCCAAATAATTTTAACACACCCTCTTCAACTCTCTCAACCAGTCTTTTTATTGGGGTGTGAATTTGAATGGAGAAAATTTGGAGGAAGTGAGCTGTAAAACTTAGATACCTGAGAGTGGACATTACAGAGAATGGAACCATGGAAGCTTAAGTAACTCATGGGGTGAGTGAGGTGGCGAAAGTTCTAAGAACACTGAAGAATGTGTGGAAAGAAATCATTATCTGGGAGGGCAAAAATGGGTATGTTTGAAGGTATAATAGTCCCAACAAAATTATATACACAAGAGGCACGGGCCACAGCATGGCTGTGCAGAGGAGGGAGGATGTGTGTTCAAAATGAAATGTTTGAGGACAATAAGTGGTGTGAAATGGTTGAATTAAGTAAGTAATGAAAGGGTAAGAGTGAATAGTGGTAATAAAAAGAGTGTGGTTGAGAGAGCTAAAGAGGTTGAAATGGTTTGGACTTGTAGAGAGAATGAGTGAGAAAAGGTTGACAAAGAGGATATAAGCATCAGAAGTGGACGGAACAAGGAGAACAGGGAGACGAAACTGGAGATGGAAGGATAGATTGAAAAAGACTTTGAGCAAATGGGGCCTGAATATGCAAGAGAGTCAAAGGTGCGCATGGAATAATGTGAAATGGAATAACGTGGCACAAGGGTCAACGTGATGTGAATGAACCAAACCAGGGCATGTAAAGTGTCCAGGGTAAATCAAGGAAAAGTCTGTGGGGCTTGACTGTGAATAGGTAGCTGTGGTTTTGGTGCATTACATATGACAGCTTAAGAATGGATGTGAGTAGATGTGTCTTTTCTGTTCCTGGTACTAATTCCCTAATGTGGGAAATGGCAATCCATTAAAAAATATGCATGTATATTTAGCATAATATCATGCATATAATACTATGGTTACCACTAAATACACAAAAAATCAAATGGAACAAAATCTTGACAAAAAAAGGTGGATATCAAGGCACAGTGTGCAAAAATATCTAACACTTTAAAGAACACTGATATAGACATTTTAACATTCCATCGCTACTTGCGTTTAATTCCTCTTCATGTAGGTTCTTCCACATTCCCACTTCTAATGCTTAAGAAATGCTATCTTAGGTCCCTTTCTACATCTATTAACCCAGCATCCATTTACTTC
The DNA here is from genome assembly GCF_036320965.1 of Panulirus ornatus. NCBI lineage: Eukaryota > Metazoa > Arthropoda > Malacostraca > Decapoda > Palinuridae > Panulirus > Panulirus ornatus. The sequence continues at coordinate 16,428,194 of NC_092267.1, read as the reverse complement.
ATGTCTTTTTATGTTGGGATCTCTGACTTACATGAACAGTTTTTTGTTTACACTGTCAAGGCTTCCTTGGAATATATATGCGTGGTTAGTGCATTTCCTCTTAACCATTTTTTTTCTGGTCCATTCTTCTTGTATTTTTCTGGTTCCTTTCCAGCAATCTGATGTTTTCTCACGTGAAGACAGCAGACTGTTGCAGCTTATTCCTACTTTGGCTGAATTTACATCTCACTGTCCATGTACTTAAAGATGATTTTGATAATGATCGAAATATAGTTTTCCTCCCCTTGTGATTCTTTTTCATGATCCTCTTGTGACAAGTCTGGCATGATATTCTAGGTCCCAATCAATTTCTTTACACAGTGAATTAAAACTTGCACCTGCAGAGAAGATACAGAAAGGGTTCAAAGGAAAGAGGTCATGCATAAAATATTCCCACAACTTCTATGCACTAGAGAAGATAAAAGACAGGAGAAGATGGACTTTGGGTTTTTGGACTACCAGAAAACCTATGACACTAACCCCCTTACAGGCAGGAATAAGACTGAAACTTCTCCAGTGGATCAAAAACTACCTAAGTGGAAGAGAGCAAAGGATGCACATTAAAGGTGCTTACCTGAACCGGGCTACACTAACCTGTGAGATCCCACAGGGTTTATTCTCAAGACCACTGCTATTCCTGAAAAAATGCTTCGGCAAAATGATTAAAATCAAACCTGAATACAGTTACAGATGAGAATAAGATTTCGAAATTTGAAAGTCACAAATTTTCACAATCGTAGGAACCTCCTAAGATACCAAGAAAAGCTCCAGCTATGGTCAGATACATTGCTTATGAAAGTCAACCCAACAAAATGTAAGATAATGAAGATGAGACAAATTGAAAGAACACATAATTACAAATTACATTTTGCTAGGCAAAAATTATGTATCAGCTTTTTAAAGGAAAATGTTGATATAGGATCAAGCTTATCCTCAGCATACCATAATAGGAAGCACATTAGTTATTGAGCAACATGAAACTTGCCTGTGCAAAAAATATTTGATCCAAAATAAATCATGGAGTACCATTTTGGTCACTCCACTAGATGGGAGGCATTAATCAGTTTGAGATGGTACAAAGATCATACCAAAAGTCAGGGAATTAAACTGCAGGGAGCGATAGTGATAAGGAAAGAGAGAGATAGTAACAGTCTACAAGATCCTGAGTAGATTTGCTGAGGTGAATTTTTAGCAGTAATTCAAAATATGAAATGGCTGTTCAACAAAAGGGAATAGCAGGGAGGTGAATTTTTAGCAATAATTCAAAATTGAAAATAACTGGTCAACAAAAAGGATTAACAGGAAACTAAGCAAAGAACCAATTAAAAAATATGTGAATCAATATATCTCTTGTACAAGAGTTGTAGAAACACAGAACAGGAATGAGAGGACAGTGTAAATGCAAAAAATTCATGTACAAAAGTCTACGAGCAAAAAGTGTAAATGCAAAGAATATAAATAAGTTTTAAAGACTGTATGATACAAAAGAGGAAAGTTTAAGATGGTCCCATCCTCACAGCCATGAGGAAGTTGGCTGGACTGTTTGTATCTGGACTGCCAAAGAGCAACTGAAACATGGGAGGCTGATTACGAAATTGGATCACCAGGCATGAACATGGAGGAAACTCCTTGATGGAAAAAAAGAACATCTCACTAGGAGGAAACGCAGGGTGAATATCAGGGAAGCCTTCTCTAAATGGGTCAAGGTGACCAGCAGAGTTCTGCAAGGTTCTGTTTTGGGGCCATTACTCTTCTTGAGCTATGTGAATGACTTGCAAGTAGGCAAGGACTATTACCTGAATATATTTGCAGATGATCCAAGGGTTAAGAGGGAAATGAAAAGTGAGGAAGAATGCACTAACCAACAAACTAAAGTTGGTCTGATACATGGGTGATAAAATTCAACCAGAGCAAATGTAAAATAATGAGGATGAAACAGAGAATTAAGGCCTCAATATGATCATCAACTGGCTGAAAATAGCTTCAGGACTCTCTGTGTGAGAAAAACTTGGGAGTTTGCATTGTCCTTAACCTGTTGCAAGAGTCCTATGTTAGTAGAATAGTTAAGGAGACAAACTATCCACTAGCAAATATAAGAATAAATTTCAAATATATGGATGAGGAAATATTAAGCAAGCTCTTCATATCCTGCATAAGGCCATAACTTAAACATTTATCTATTTATTTGTTTATTTTGCTTTGTTGCCGTCTCCCGCATTAGCGAGGTAGCGCAAGGAAACAGATGAAAGAATGGCCCAACCCACCCACATACACATGTATATACATACACATCCACACACGCAAATATACATACCTATACATCTCAACGTATACATATATGTACACACACAAAGACACATACATGTATACACACGTACATAATTCATACTGTCTGCCTTTATTCACTCCCATCGCCACCTCGCCACACGTGAAATAGCAACCCCCTCCCCCAACATGTCTGCGAGGCCACCCTAGGAAAAGACAACAAAGGCCCCATTCGTTCACACTCAGTCTCTAGCTGTCATGTAATAATGCACCGAAACCACAGCTCCCTTTCCACATCCAGGCCCCACAGAACTTTCCACAGTTTACCCCAGACGCTTCACATGCCCTGGTTCAATCCATTGACAGCACGTCAACCCCGGTATACCACATCGTTCCAATTCACTCTATTCCTTGCACGCCTTTCACCCTCCTGCATGTTCAGGCCCCGATCACTCAAAATCTTTTTCACTCCATCTTTCCACCTCCAATTTGGTCTCCCACTTCTTGTTCCCTCCACCTCTGATACATATATCCTCTTGGTCAATCTTTCCTCACTCATTCCCTCCATGTGCCCAAACCATTTCAAAACATCCTCTTCTGCTCTCTCAACCACACTCTCTTTATTACCACACATCTCTCTTACCCTATCATTACTTACTCGATCAAACCACCTCACACCACATATTGTCCTCAAACACCTCATTTCCAGCACATCCACCCTCTTGTGCACAACTCTATCCATAGCCCACGCTTTGCAACCATACAACATTGTTGGAACCACTATTCCTTCAAACATACCCATTTTTGCTTTCCAAGATAATGTTCTTGACTTCCACACATTCTTCAAGGCTCCCAGAATTTTCGCCCCCTCCCCCACCCTATGATTCACTTCCGCTTCCATGGTTACATCCGCTGCCAAATCCACTCCCAGATATCTAAAACACTTCACTTCCTCCAGTTTTTCTTCATTCAAACTTACCTCCCAACTGACCTGACCCTCAACCCTACTGTACCTAATAACCTTGCTCTTATTCACATTTACTCTCAACTTTCTTCTTTCACACACTTTACCATACTCAGTCACCAGCTTTTGCAGTTTCTCACATGAATCTAGCGCTGTATCATCAGCGAACAACAACTAACTCACTTCCCAAGCTCTCTCATCCACAACAGACTGCATACTTGCCCCTCTTTCCAAAACTCTTGCATTCACCTCCCTAACAACCCCATCCATAAACAAATTAAACAACCATGGAGACATCACACACCCCTGCCGCAAACCCACATTCACTGAGAACCAATCACTTTCCTCTCTTCCTACACGTATACATGCCTTACATCCTCGATAAAAACTTTTCACTGCTTCTAACAACTTGCCTCCCACACCATATATTCTTAATACCTTCCACAGAGCATATCTATCAACTCTATCATATGCCTTCTCCAGATCCATAAATGCTACATACAAATCCATTTGATTTTCTAAGTATTACTCACGTACATTCTTCAAAGCAAACACCTAATCCACACATCCTCTACCATTTCTGAAACCACACTGCTCTTCCCCAATCTGATGCTCTGTACATGCCTTCACCCTCTCAATCAATACCCTCCCATATAATTTACCAGGAATACTCAACAAACTTATACCTCTGTAATTTAAGCACTCACCTTTGTCCCCTTTGCTTTTGTACAATGGCACTATGCGAGCATTCCGCCAATCCTCAGGCACCTCACCATGAATCATAAATACATTAAATAACCTTACCAACCAGTCAACAATACAGTCACCCCCTTTTTTAATAAATTCCACTGCAATACCATCCAAACCCGCTGCCTTGCCGGCTTTCATCTTCCGCAAAGCTTTTACTACCTCTTCTCTGTTTAACAAATCATTATCCCTAACCCTCTCATTTTGCACACCACCTCGACCAAAACACCCTATATCTGCCACTCTATCATCAAACACATTCAACAAACCTTCAAAATACTCACTCAATATCCTTTTCACATCACCACTACTTGTTATCACCTCCCCATTTGCCCCCTTCACTGATGTTCCCATTTGTTCCCTTGTCTTACGCACTTTATTTACCTCCTTCCAAAACATCTTTTTATTCTCCCTAAAATTTAATGATACTCTCTCACCCCAACTCTCATTTGCCCTCTTTTTCATCTCTTGCACCTTCCTCTTGACCTCCTGCCTCTTTCTTTTATACATCTCCCAGTCATTTGCATGATTTCCCTGCAAAAATCATCCAAATGCCTCTCTCTTCTCTTTCACTAATAATCTAACTTCTTCATCCCACCACTCACTACCTTTTCTAATCTGCCCACCTCCCACGCTTCTCATGCCACAAGCATCTTATGCGCAAGCCATCACTGCTTCCCTAAATATATCCCATTCCTCCCCCACTCCCCCTACCTCCTTTGTTCTCACCTTTTTCCATTCTGTACTCAGTCTCTCCTGGTACTTCCTCACACAAGTCTCCTTCCCAAGCTCACTTACTCTCACCACTCTCTTCACCCCAACATTCTCTCTTCTTTTCTGAAAACCTCTACAAATCTTCACCTTCGCCTCCACAAGATAATGATCAGACATCAGACATCAGACTTAAATATATTTCTCAAATTTGGTCACCATCCCAAAAGAAGCACAAGGAATCAACAGAATCGGTTCAGAGAAAGGCAACATGGATGGTGCCAGAATTAAGAGAGTTTGGTTACAGAAAATGGCAAGAGGTTTTAAATTTGCTAAAACTAGAATACAGGAAAGTGAAGGGTGGCATGATCACAACCCATGAATTCTTAAAACAGGTCAATGATGCAGACACTGAACAGTTTTTCAAGGTATGTAGGGATAGAGCAACCCAAGATCATAACATGAAATCAAGCAAAATGCTTGTCAAAAAACATGAAAAGAAGAGCTTGTATAGTATGAGAATGGTGGATAAATGGAACAGGATAAATGAGGACATATCTGACTGCAGCTGGAGCATGCCAAGATCTCTTTGTTGTTTTCAGAAACCTGTAGACTCCTAAGTCTGTCGTAAAATTTTTTGCATACACAGGCATTATCTTTCTAGAGCTACGCATGCTATATCAAAGCATGGAGATAAATGCTCTGCTCACTAAGCATTTGGAGCACCACTGCTTTGAATCTCGAAACAAGACCATAATGTGCACATCATCACATGTTCCTTATGAATGGAATTTATGAAGTACAGCCATCTCCTCTTTTAACATGCATATCAGTCTGTTTTCATATAGGTTTAACAAGGCATGTTTTAATGTTTCTTACAATCAAGATATATAGTTTGGTATCAATTCTCTTTCTAAAATAGAAACTATGCCAGATTTAAAGCATAATTCATTCTGATATATGTATTTTACAAGCTACACTGCAGAATAAAACACTTGAAAATGAAGTTTCTGTCACCTACATTTGTAAAGAATGGATGTACTCTTTTTTTAATCAGTCAAACAGAGTTCTTACTGTCTGACATGTTGCAGAGGAAACTAGCTTTTAACTAAATGCAAGTGCTTTGAAAGAAATGGAAAAGTAAAGAGAGCACACATTCAAGGACATCACTGATTAAACTGGGTCATACTTAAAGCGAGCGCTGCCTCGGGTAATCTGACAGTCAGTCTTGACTTTATCTATCTATATCTCTGATGCCTGGTCCAACTGAAACTCCTTTAAAGGGTGGCCATGGCAATAGAGCCTCCATAACTAGTGAACTCTAGTGCTGCTTCTTCGCCTTTAGTGCCTCACCCTTAACAGGTCACTGGCAGAGGGCAGCTTTAGCGCAGTGTTTGCTGAGGCTCCAACCTAATGTTGCTACTGACTACTTCTATCTAATGCTCTTTCCAACTACTTCTACTTAAAATTTCTACTTAATGCTTCTGCCTAAATGTTCCTACCAACTACTTCTATCTACTACTCCTACTGTTTTACCAATAGGTAGGGCTAGCACACAGTGATCACCGCAAGTAATCTAGAGTTATGAAGAATGAGCTGAGCTAATTGTTGTCAAGTGTTATGTATGACAAGGAGAGGCTGTATGTTTACAGACAGAATGCCATGAGTCCAAGTGTTAGTGAGGCAGAAGAAACTTGACTTTACCAAACCTGATCATCATTGCGCCCTTGACACAGATAATACCAATCTCCACCTTCATGTGACCCAATTCCCTTTTCAGTAATGTACATGTTAGCTTTACTGGAATCATGAATCATGTCCCAAAATGCATTTGGGTATTGAGTACCATCTCCCCATTCAAGTTTATCAGATGACTTTTGAAGATCAATCAGGAGATGCTCTGAAAAGAAGACAAAACATTATATACAGACAATTCTTGGTTAGCTGATGTTGAACAATAAATTACAATGATATGTCTGATATATTCAAGTTTCAGTAAGTAAATGAAGTGTAGTGTATATATACCACAGCACGATTCTCTCAGGTTTTTGTCCAAAGATCTTCATCTCACCTACCTAGAGGTAATAACTTCACCTGTAGGGTATTCATTAATAATGGTAACATTGTGTGCTTTTGTAAAATATCTGGAAATATATTTAAAACATTCTGAATAATCAGCTGCCTTATTCACAAAAAGTTTTTCTGAATTTCTATGTTCATCCTCCTTTATCTACTTGTATCATTTCATGTTCTCATGTTCCTCTTTTCTTCCCCTCAGTCTTTGACATTTATTGAAGCAAATCTTCCTATCTGACCCTTTCTCTCCATGACTTAATATCATGTGTGTGTGTGTGTGTGTGTGTGTGTGTGTGTGTGTGTGTGTGTGTGTTTTCTTTCTGCCTCACTAACATGTGGCCTACTGGTATTCTGTCCACAAACATACAATCTCTCCTTGTCCTACGTAACACATGATTACACTTAACTCACACAGCTCATTCTTTCTATCTCTAGATTTTCCTGTGGTGAGCCCTATGCACTAGCCCTACTTTATGGCAAAATGGTAGGAGCAGTAGATAGAAGTAGAAGTTAGGAACATTTAGGCAGGAATATTAGGTAGAAACATTAAGTAGAAGCAGTAGGTAAGAGCATTAGGTAGTAGTCATTAGGAACATTACGTAGGAGCCTTTGTAAACACTGCACTAAACTTGCCCTCTGCCAGTGGCCTGTTAAGGGTGAAGCACTAAAGGCTAAGAAGCAGCACTGGAGTTCCTTAGTTCTGGAGACTTTGTTGCCATGGCCACATCAAAGATATAGAAAGATAGTGCATGTGTGTGTGTGTGTGTGTTCTGGGGGTGTAAATTCTTTGTACACAAAAAGGGGAGCTTTACACTCACTAGGCCCACATCCTTTTGAATATCTTCCATACACTGAATTTTCCTGTGCTTTCCACATTCAATTCATCTTCAATTGGCTTGTTTTATAATTCCAACCCCATTTTTTAATGAAGGACTTCCTCACATCCTTCCATATACTCTCCCTATTTAACTTATACAGAAGGACCCTGTATAATGATGACTTGTTTCAACTTTTGTTCGTCATTTACCAATCATGGAACACATCAGCTCTGAACCGTAAAGTTCTACTTTTAAGTCACCAGAGTTGTGACGTGTATAGTTGCAATATACAGCTATAACCCTAACTCATGAATTAAAAATGCCCATCAAGTCACATGTGTGAGCCTTTTACTATTGGGAAGTTAAAAGAGGTATCCTCCCCTCTGTTTTTTTTTTTTAATTTTCCAAAAGAAGGAACAGAGAAGGGGGCCAGGTGAAGATATTTCCTCAAAGGTCCAGTCCTCTGTTCTTAACGCTACCTTGCTAACGTGGGAAATGGCAAATAGTATGAAAGAAAGTTTACATTTAATGTGAAATTACATGTTTTGAGATATTAAGATGCTGGTGAACAAGCACTGGATATTGTCACTCCTACTCAACCTACTTGTATGAGTCATGATCTTACCTAAGCAGCATTCATATTATCAATATGGTTCTTTATATCAAAATAATATATATATGTACATACGCTGTACTGTATTTCATCTTATTTTGTCTTTTATTATCAAAGATTATAATAGAGTTGTGCGCAGGAGGGTGGATGTGCTGGAAATGAGATATTTGAGGACAATTTGTGGTGTGAGGTGGTTTGATCGAGTAAGTAATGTAAGGGTAAGAGAGATGTGTGGAAATAAAAAGAGCGTGGTTGAGAGAGCAGAAGAGGGTGTTTTGAAATGGTTTGGGCATATGGAGAGAATGAGTGAGGAAAGATTGACCAAGAGGATATATGTGTCGGAAGTGGAGGGAACAAGGAGAAGTGGGAGACCAAATTGGAGGTGGAAAGATGGAGTGAAAAAGATTTTGAGTGATCGGGGCCTGAACATGCAGGAGAGTGAAAGGCGGGCAAGGAATAGAGTGAATTGGATCTATGTGGTATACCGGGGTTGACGTGCTGTCAGTGGATTGAATCAGGGCATGTGAAGCGTCTGGGGTAAACCATGGAAAGTTGTGTGGGGCCCAGATGTGGAAAGGGAGCTGTGGTTTCAGGCATTATTGCATGACAGCTAGAGACTGAGTGTGAACGAATGGGGCCTTTGTTGTCTTTTCCTAGCGCTACCTCGCACACATGAGGGGGGAGGGGGATGGTATTCCATGTGTGGCGAGGTGGCGATGGGAATGAATAAAGGCAGACAGTGTGAACTGTGTGCATGGGTATATAGGTATGTGTCTGTGGGTGCATATATATGTGTACATTGAGTTGTATAGGTATGTATATTTGCGTGTGTGGACGTGTATGTATATACATGTGTATGGGGGTGGGTTGGGCCATTTCTTTCGTCTGTTTCCTTGCGCTACCTCGCAAACGCGGGAGACAGCGACAAAGTATAATAAAAAAAAAAAAAAAATAATAATATAATAGAAAACATGTCATCAAGTTTGCTCAATTTGTTTCAAGATGTGGTGATGAGGTAGGTAAATTTAAGTCTTGGAGAGGGGGAGAGTATGCAGTCTGTGGGGGATGATAAGGCCTAGGAAGTAAGTCAGATTCAAGTGAGAAAATGCAGAAGTTAGTGACTGAGTCTGGAAGTGTATGAAAGAAGGAAGTTGAGAGTGAATGTAAATAAAGGCATGATTATCAGGTTTAGCTGGAGTGAGGGACAAGTTAATTGGGGTGTGCCTGAAAGGAGAAAACTTGGAGGAAGTGAAGTGTTATATGTACCTGAGAGTGGACATGGCAGCCACTGGAACCATGAAGGAGGAGTAAGTCACAAGGATGATGGGTATGTTTGAAGGTATAGTAGTCCCAACAATATTATATGGATGCAAGGCCCCGAATGGGATATAGTCAGGACTGTGTGGAGGAAGGTGGATGTATTGGAAATGAAATGTTTGATGAGGTTTGACTGAGTAAGTAATGAAAGAGTAACAGAGAGGTATGGTAATAAAAAGAGTGGCTGAGAGAATTGAAGAGGGTGTGCTGAAATGGTTTGGACATATGGAGAGAATGAGTTAGGAAAGGATGACAAAGAGGATATATGTGTCAGAAGTGGAGAGAACAAGGAGAATGGGGAGACTAAATTGGAGATGGAATGATGGAGTGAGAAAGATTTTGAGTGATCGTAGCCTGAACATGTAGAAGGGTGAATGGCGTGCATGGAACAGAGTGAATTAGAACGATGTGGTATACTAGGGTCGACGGTCTGTCAATGGACGGAACCTCGGCATGTGAAGCACCCAGGGTAAACCATGGAAAGGTGTGTGGGGAATGGTTGTGGATAAGAAGCTGTGATTTCAGTGCATTAGACATGGCAGGTATAGAATGGATGAGAGTGGATGTGGCCTTTCTTTATCTGTCCCTGGCACTACCTTGCTAACATAGGAAACAGCAGTTGTAGAAAAAAAAAAATCCTAAGTTTGCTCCTAGGGAATGTAACTAGCCTCATTACATGTGTTTTTCTGGGATAAATGGATTTGCTCAAAATGATCTCCCTTAGAGTCACACTTTCCAGGAACACAACCCTGATATCTTTGACTACAAAGAACTGTCCTGTGTTAAGACCATTATGTTCCCCAGGGTAATTTATATATATCTATTATCTATTATACTTTGTCGCTCTCTCCCGTGTTAGCGAGGTAACGCAAGGAAACAGACGAAAGAATGGCCTAACCCACCCACATACATATGTATATGCACACACGTCCACACATGCACATATACATACCTATACATTTCAACAAAGGCTACATTTGTTCACACTCAAGTCTCTAGCTGTCATATATAATGCACCATAACCACAGCTCCCTTTCCACATCCAAGCCCCACAAAACTTTCCATGGTTTACCCCAGGTGCTTCACATGGCCTGGTTCAATCCATTGACAGCACATTGACCCTGGTATACCACACCATTCGATTCACTCTATTCCTTGCACACCTTTCACCCTCCTGCATGTTCAAGCCCTGATTGCTCAAAATCTTTTTCACTCCATCCTTCAACCTCCAATTTGGTCTCCTACTTCTCCTTGTTCCCTCCACCTCTGACACATATATCCTCTTTGTCAATCTTTCCTCACTCATTCTCTCCATGTGACTAAACCATTTCAATAAATCCTCTTCTGCTCTCTAAACCACACTCTTTTTATTACCACACATCTCTCTCACCCTTTCATTACTCAATCAAACCACCTCACGACACATATTGGCCTCAAACATTTCATTTCCAACACATCCACTCCCCTCCAAACAACCCTATCTATAGCCCACGCCTCGCAACCATATAACATTGTTGGAACCACTATTCCTTCAAACATACCTATTTTTGCTTTCCGAGTTAATGTTCTCACCTTCCACATATCCTTCAATGCTCCCAGAACTTTCGCCCCCTCACCCACTCCATGACTCACTTCCCCTTCCATGGTTCCATCCGCTCCAAAATCCACTCCCAGATATCTAAAACACTTCACTTCCTCCAGTTTTTCTCCATTCAAACTTACCTCCCAGTTGACTTGTCCCTCAGCCCTACTGTACCTAATTACCTTGCTCTTATTCACATTTACTCTCAGCTTTCTTCTTTCACACACTTTACCAAACTTGGTCACCAGCTTCTGCAGTTCCTCACCCGAATCAGCCACCAGTGCTGTATCATCAGCAAACAACAACTGACTCACTTCCCAGGCCCTCTCATCCACAACAGATTGCATACTTGCTCCTCTCTCCAAAACTCTTGCATTCAACTCCATAACAACCCCATCCATAAACAAATTAAACAATCATGGAGACATCACGCACCCTGCCGCAAACCAAATTCACTGGGAACCGATCACTTTCCTCTCTTCCTACTCGTACACATGCCTTACATCCTCGATAAAAACTTTTCACTGCCTCTAGCAACTCGCCTCCCACACCATATACTCTTAATACCTTCCACAGAGCATCTCTATCAACTCTATCATATGCCTTCTCCAGGTCCACAAATGCTACATACAAATCCATTTGTTTTTCAAAGTATTTGTCACTTACATTTTTCATGTGAATAAGAGCAAGGTTATTAGGTACAGTAGGGGTGAGGGTCAAGTCAATTGGGAGGTGAGTTTGAATGGAGAAAAACTGGAGGAAGTGAAGTGTTTTAGATATCTGGGAGTGGATCTGTCAGCGGATGGAACCATGGAAGCGGAAGTGGATCATAGGGTGGGGGAGGGGGCGAAAATTTTGGGAGCCTTGAAAAATGTGTGGAAGTCGAGAACATTATCTCGGAAATCAAAAATGGGTATGTTTGAGGGAATAGTGGTTCCAACAATGCTGTATGGTTGCGAGGCGTGGGCTATGGATAGAGATGTGCGCAGGAGGATGGATGTGCTGGAAATGAGATGTTTGAGGACAATGTGTGGTGTGAGGTGGTTTGATCGAGTAAGTAACGTAAGGGTAAGAGAGATGTGTGGAAATAAAAAGAGCGTGGTCGAGAGAGCAGAAGAGGGTGTTTTGAAATGGTTTGGGCACATGGAGAGAATGAGTGAGGAGAGATTGACCAAGAGGATATATGTGTCGGAGGTGGAGGGAACGAGGAGAAGAGGGAGACCAAATTGGAGGTGGAAAGATGGAGTGAAAAAGATTTTGTGTGATCGGGGCCTGAACATGCAGGAGGGTGAAAGGAGGGCAAGAAATAGAGTGAATTGGAGTCATGTGGTATACAGGGGTTGACGTGCTGTCAGTGGATTGAAGCAAGGCATGTGAAGCGTCTGGGGTAAACCATGGAAAGCTGTGTAGGTATGTATATTTGCGTGTCTGGACGTGTGTATGTACATGTGTATGGGGGGGGGGGTTGGGCCATTTCTTTCGTCTGTTTCCTTGCGCTACCTCGCAAACGCGGGAGACAGCGACAAAGTATAAAAAAAAAAAAAAAAAAAAAAAAAAAAAAAAAAAAATTTCAGAGCAAACACCTGATCCACACATCCTCTACCACTTCTGAAACCACATTACTCTTCCCCAATCTGATGCTCTGTACATGCCTTTACCCTCTAAATCAATACCCTCCCATATAATTTCCCAGGAATATTCAACAAATGTATACCTCTGTAATTTGAACACTCACCTTTACTCCTTTGGCTTTGTACCATGGCACTATGCATGCATTCTGCCAATCCTCAAGCACTTCACCATGAGCCATACATACACTGAATATCCTCACCAACCAGTCAACAACACAGTCACCCCCTTTCTTAATAAATTCCATTGCAATACCATCCAAACCTGCCGCCTTGCTGGCTTTCATCTTCCGCAAAGCTTTCACTACCTCTTCTCTGTTTACCAAACCATTCTCCCTGACACTCTCACTTCACACACCATCTCGACCAAAACACCCTAAATCTGCCACTCTATCATCTAACACATTCAACAAACCCTCAAAATACTCACTCCATCTCCTCACATCACCACTACTTGTTATTACCTCCCCATTAGCCCCATTCACGGATGTTCCCATTCGTTCTCTTCTCTTACACACTTTATTTACCTCCTTCCAAAACATCTTTTTATTCTCCCTAAAATTTATATGTAGTTACTATGTTCAAGATTTGATACAATGAAAACATTTTATGTGGAGAAGTGGTGTGAATAGATCATTTGGTCTTGAGGAATAAATCTAAAATGCAGAGTGAAATATCAAGAAGTGCTTATATCACCTTGGAAATTCATATTTTACTTAAACACAGAGAACATGGGTTGAGGATGTGTATTAGTAGACTGAAAGATTGTATACACCTGATCCATCCCAAGAAGTTGAGAAAAGATTCGATGATATTAGCTACACTGACAGAAGTTTCTGTAACAATCCCATCAAACTTAAATCTATCCCCTTCAAGTCCTATACACCTTAAAAGCTTAAAGTGTGGTACATTTGCACTAAACTTTAAAACTGCACTAAGATGGTGGATACTCACTGTAGGATCCAACAGAATTCTCTGAAGCTTCGCTCAGCTTCATGCCAACAACAAACTGTCTAATAGTCTTGAATATAGCCAGGCGGAATCCAGGGATCTTCTTGCAGTTGGTTCGAGCATCAAGGATGCTTTTCTTATCATTGGGGATGAAGTAGTAAAGGCCATCCTCCTCTCTATTTACGGGCAGGATTCCCTCTAATGAATCTGTAATTATTTTTGAAAGTTGACCCATTCTATTGTCACTTTGCAGATTTTAATCATTCATGAAAAAGGCAAGAATTATGAATTCTGTTAAAAGAGCAGTTGGGAAGCACTGTATAGCAGCCATTATACTATACTGCAAGTGGACAAAGAGCAGGAAGTTATTTTCATTCTGCACTGTAGTCTGGACAAACTTGTAAGAAGTGGCCCCATGTTTCACCTACTCTCTGTTTCTCATCATTACAATGACCAAGGTCTTCTGAAAGTTATATTAGAGCAACCCAACAAACTGAAACAACAAATATTAAAAAATGCAGTGTAACATAATGTATTAACTTCCTACGTTTGGGATCATAAAAAACAATCTGCATAGCTTTGAACAACAGAGTACCTTTTCACATTTACTTATGTGCTGCAATGAGCTTGTTGAATTCTCACTCAAAAGATAATGAATTTGATTGATAAAGTCGCTTGGAATACAGGCATATAATATATAATATGTATATAATATATAAAATAACATATAATATATAATGGTAGCGCAAGGAAACAGACGAAAGAATGGCCCAACCCACCCACATACACATGTATATACATACATGTCCACACACGGAAATATACATACCTATACATCTCAACGTATACATATATATATATAAACATACACAGACATGTACATATATACACGTGTACATAATTCATACTGTCTGCCTTTATTCATTCCCATCGCCACCCTGCCACACATGAAATAACAACCCCCTCCCCCCACATGTGTGCGAGGTAGCACTAGGAAAAGACAACAAAGGCCACATTCATTCACACTCAGTCTCTAGCTGTCATGTATAATGTGCTGAAACCACAGCTCCCTTTCCACATCCGGGCATCACAGAACTTTCCATGGTTTACCCCATGGTGTGGGAGGCAAGTTGTTAGAAGCAGTGAAAAGTTTTTATCGAGGATGTAAGGCATGTGTACGTGTAGGAAGAGAGGAAAGTGATTGGTTCTCAGTGAATGTAGGTTTGCGGCAGGGGTGTGTGGTGTCTCCATGGTTGTTTAATTTGTTTATGGATGGGGTTGTTAGGGAGGTGAATGCAAGAGTTTTGGAAAGAGGGGCAAGTATGCATTCTGTTGTGGATGAGAGAGCTTGGGAAGTGAGTCAGTTGTTGTTCGCTGATGATACAGCGCTGGTGGCTGATTCATGTGAGAAACTGCAGAAGCTGGTGACTGAGTTTGGTAAAGTATGTGAAAGAAGAAAGTTGAGAGTAAATGTGAATAAGAGTATGGTTATTAGGTACAGTAGGGTTGAGGGTCAAGTAAATTGGGAGGTAAGTTTGAATGGAGAAAGTCTGGAGGAAGTGAAGTGTTTTAGACATCTGGGAGTGGATTTGGCAGCGGATGGAACCATGGAAGCAGAAGTGAATCATAGGGTGGGGGAGGGGGCGAAAATTCTGGGAGCCTTGAAGAATGTGTGGAAGTCAAGAACATTATCTCGGAAAGCAAAAATGGGTATGTTTGAAGGAATAGTGGTTCCAAGAATGTTGTATGGTTGCGAGGCGTGGGCTATGGATAGAGTTGTGCGCAGGAGGGTGGATGTGCTGGAAATGAGATGTTTGAGGACAATATGTGGTGTGAGATGGTTTGATCGAGTAAGTAATAATAGGGTAAGAGAGATGTGTGGTAATAAAAAGAGTGTGGTTGAGAGAGCAGAAGAGGGTGTTTTGAAATGGTTTGCTCACATGGAAAGAATGAGTGAGGAAAGATTGCCCAAGAGGATATATGTGTCAGAGGTGGAGGGAACGAGGAGAAGTGGGAGACCAAATTGGAGGTGGAAAGATGGAGTGAAAAAGATTTTGAGTGATCAGGGCCTGAACATGCAAGAGGGTGAAAGGCGTGCAAGGAATAGAGTGAATTGGAATGATGTGGTATACCGGGTTCGACGTGCTGTCAATGGACTGAACCAGGGCATGTGAAGCGTCTGGGGTAAACCATGGAAAGTTCTGTGGGGCCTGGATGTGGAAAGGGAGCTGTGGTTTCAGTGCAATATTACATGACTGCAAGAGACTGAGTGTGAACGAATTGGGCCTTTGTTGTCTTTTCCTAGCGCTACCTTGCACACATGAGGGGGGAGGGTGTTGTTATTCCATGTGTGGCGGGGTGGCAATGGGAATGAATAAAGGCAGACAGTATGAATTATATACATGGGTATATATGTATATGTCTGTGTGTGTATATATATGTATACATTGAGATGTATAGGTATGTATATTTGCGTGTGTGGACGTGTATGTATATACATGTGTATGTGGGAGGCTTGGGCCATTCTTTTGTCTGTTTCCTTGCACTACCTCGCTAACGCAGGAGACAGCGACAAAGCAAAATAAAAAATGAAATATAATAAATGTCATCTAACTATAAATAATCAGTTAGTTATTTCTCTGCACTACTACCATGATGGGATATGCCTGTGAGACTGGTCTGTTACACCATAATGACCAGTCAGTACTACATTGCCATGTACTTATGCAAAAACCAAAAATCCCACTCATGCCCCAAACCAACACTACAGCCAATTCCTAATGAAGCTGACGTCATGAAAGGAAGTTAAAAGGAAAATAATTATATCACAAGGTAAGAATATGAGGAAACACATGCCATGCAGTACAGACAAGAAAAAACATCAGACGAGAGATGTAGACATACCCAACATGAAGCCGTACACAGCATCTGAATGATTCTGGAAGGTAGTTGAGTATGGAGCAATGTCAGTGAGGTGACAATGCTTTGTACCATCTGCTTTGTTCACCGCTGACCATGCCTTGCACTTCATTTGCACTAGACACAAGGCCTTGCATTCACCTGGAAAATGACAAACTTTGAATAAACACAGCCCTCTACAAGTTAATTCACAGGGGCAATTAACAGTTCAATATTTATACCAGTGATAAGCATGACATGATCAGGTGGCAGGATGTTGATAAGCTTGTACCAATTAAAGTTGTAAGTTTCAGTAAGTTGGAGGTCAAGGGGTCAAACAACTGGGTCAAAAGGTGTGGTATATCAAAACATTTCTAAATAATTCTTATACATTATCTTATCACTAGATGATAGTGTTACCAGACTCCAACTGCTTTAGCTTACACTTTGAGTGGTGAGGTAATATTACTAGGACTGCAGTCTCGCCAAAGAATTTCTCACTCCAAAGGAGTAAAATTTCCATTACTGGAGGTTGTGCAGCCTTGGGCTGTAGGAGCCTTTAGAAAGGTCCTGGGTAACTCTAGGACTTTTTCACTGAAAATGAATCCAGGGTAATTATTAAAAAATAACCAAATCTGTACCATAAATACCTTACTCCTGATTAAGCTTTTAGGGTTGGTAGACGAAGGTCAAGGTCTCATTAAAAAAAACTCAAGGTCATAAAGAGATATTCAGCAGGGGACAGAAAATCTCAAGCTGGGAGCATACGTGATGAAGTGCCACATTTTTGAGAACACACAATTAAACTTCCAAGAAAGTGCATGTGCAAAGTTTACAACATGTCATCCATACCTCAAGCTAAAACTGTCAAAAAGGAAGCTGAACGAAGGACAGAATGAATGTAAGCATTTGCACACAAGGTCATCATAAAAAACACTTGCAGCTTTGCAAACAGCACTCTAATACCATCAGTTTCTAATAAAACTATTAACTATGGAGGTCTTACTTTGACAGGTAAGTAGCACAGCCAAAATGAGATTCGAGTTTCTAACCCAGAAATAAATGCCTCATTTAATCCATTCCTGTATATCCTATTGGCCCACATCTCTGCAAAATTGATGATTTATACCATGAACATGAGAAAAATGTCATTTAGCAGAACTAAACCAGCCTATATTCTGCTAGTACTGATAAATGAATGGGTAAGAAAAAAAGGCCCACTATAGTAAGAACATTAAAAGCATCAGCATGCTGGTTTGATAGGTAAATATGTTTTTAGCTCAAACTAGAAGAATTAATCTGTATAAGAGCTCTGAGATTTGTATACTGAATGAAACACTTTTAGCTCTTCAGTGGAATTAAAGGGGTTATAAATGCTTTCTAATACTCTTATAAGTGGAATGATTGATGCAGGTAAGACAATTATGGGATGAAAAACTGTATGCAGTTAAATTCAGGGGGTGAGGCTGTGGGGTGAAGTACATGGGGCAGAAGTAAAATTGTGGAGTGAAATACATGGTTCAGGGGGGGGGGGGGTGAGGTTGAGAGGTAAAGTGTGTGACTGTAGGCTGTATGAAGATTTGGGATAAAGTTTATGAATCACATATGAGACAATAAGGTCAAGCATATGATTCAGGGATGAGGATGTGGGGTGAAAGTATATGATTCAGGGTAAGATTGTGTGGTGAAGTACTTGATTCAGGGAGAGGTTGTGGGACGAAGGACTTGAATCAGGGTGAGTTTGTGGGATAAAATACATGACTCACAGTGAGGATGCGGACTGAAGTACTTGATTCAAGGAGAGATTGTGGGATGAAGTACATGGTTCAGGATGAGGTTGTGGGATGAAGTATTTGATTTTGGGCGAGGTTGTGGGATGAAGCACATGGTTCAGGGTGGGGTTGTGGGATGAAATACTTGATTAGGGATGAGGTTGTGGGATGAAATACATGACTCAGCTTCAGGATGTGGCCTGAGGTTCATGGTGTAGGGGCATGGTTGTGGGTAGTGTGCAAGGTATAGTGTGCTGTATGTCTTTCAGGGATGAGGTTGTAGGGTGAAATATGTGCTTCATGGGTAAGGAAATGGTTCACAGGTTAGGTTGAGGGTTGAGTACATGGTTCAGGGTGAGGTTTTTGGGGTGAAATATTTGGTTCAAGGGTAAAGTTGTTGGGTAAGGTCTGTGATTCAAGGGTGGGCTGAAGTGTTTCACAAGTGAGGGGTGAATTATGAAGGTCAGGGCTGAGTTTTTGGGATAAAGTACAGAATTTAGATGTTGTTAAGGACTGAATACATGATTTAAGGGTGTAGTTGTACGGAACCCATTCTGTACATAATTACAGCACTCAAAATACCTTTCTTTGCAAAGCAAAGACAGATATCAAGCACTGCAGTAGAAGTCTTGCTGATAATAAGAACTTTCATTGCAGTATTTCTTCTTTAACCATACAGTCAGATTCTTCACAGTATAAGTTACTGAAGTAATGAAAACCATTGTACTTACAGATATTGTTGGTGGTGAAGCTTGGGAAATCCTTGTTAGGATCAAAGGTTTTGCCTGGCACAGTAAACTCCCTCCATCGTCTTGTGGCCATTGCTACATGAACCAGGAGCCAGCCACCTACTGTTGCTTGGTATATCACAGCTGGCAGCTTCATACTGTATCTGGGAAGGGCAGGAGCCTTGAAACATAGCATACAGTCTCATTTTAAACCTCTAGCAAGGCAGTATACTAACTCAACCAAGGCTTTCATTGACTCCATCCAGTCACCTAACACACTAACCAGTCCTTCAAAAATCTCCAAACCTAGGCTTTCATTGCCTCCATCCAGTCACCTAACACATTCAATAGTCCTTAAAAAAAAGAAAAAAACTCCATCTCTTTCTTACCCCCTTTTCACCCCAGTAACCACTTCCTAATCTGCTCCCCTTCCTGTCACTCCCATTTCTATTTTGTCCCCACACTAATATTCTTCCACAACATTTTCTTTTTTTTTGAAGTCCATCAACATTCTCATTTCATTTCTCATTTACTTGTTCAGCTCTTTATTTTGATCTTGTCTTTTTTTGTGACGCTCCTATGCCCTTACATTTCTACCTTTCAGATAATGGCCATACACTGCACTTCTCTCTTTTGCTAGCAATTCAATATCCTCATCAAAACTTTCACAACATTTTTCTTTGTCCTATGCTACACATTTCAACTGCACATGTAATTGTTGCTTCCTGGTAAAATTACCATTTCAGACATTCACTTTTTTGGAAGCTGAGGTTGTGTTTTTCTGGTGGTTTTTGATGTATCTTGCATGATTCTGACCTTCATTTCTACAGCAGATCACTACCTTTTGAGATATCCACCCCATATCCAATGATATTGGGGGACACCAACAGGAAATGGGGTTTTGGGTGGAAGGAAATCACAAATAACTAGTGACTTGTGATAGAAATGAAGGTCAGATTCATTCACAAGACATCAAAAACCATCAGAAAAACAATTTCAACCAAAACAAATCTAACCTAATCAGGGTTGGATGTCAAAAACAGTAATAATACCCTGCTTCCCTCAATCCCTCACATTCCCCATGTTTCATTTACTTCCCTTCAGCACCACTTTGACTTCACTTGGATCACCTCTCCAGGATCATTCACTTTCACCTCTTCTTCCTCGACACATCATTTCCTCTTTTCATAAAACCAACCCACAAACTTTTAAACTCACCTCCACCAAAAAAAAATCATCAGACATCCCACCTACTGCCCCTCTCAACATAAGAACATCAAAGAACCTTTCCTGTACATCACTTTATCCCATATCTTTCTGCCTACTTTCCCTTCAAATTAATGTTAATCAAAATTAGAGAATCCAGGTTCCCACCATCATAAGCACTTATTTCACCTATCTTCTCATTCTGCTTTAAGTGTCTGTGTGATAACTGTCACTTTTAATAATGAATGCAGTTATCATCTTTAAACACCAGAGTTACAGCATCTCTTTTAAAGTTATGCTGAAAAAGCTCATTAATATGCAAAAATGTGCTTGCCATGATTTTTGTCAACTACTTGTACGATAAATCTGAACTCCACATATTCCAGTTTGCTAATCTATGCTGAAACATGTAATATGTAAATTCTTCACATCCACTGGGGTACTTGTGTTGTATGAAGTTTTTGTGATGCTGTTTATGAGTTATCATGGAAACTAACTTAGAGCCAAAAATCATAATCAACTTGTGAGTTTAAGAAATAATATCCCATAAAATCAAACTAAATATCAGGTCTCCACAGTTACTCTAATGATGTAAGTGTGGAGTTTCTGTCTTTCTGAGTTACCAAGCTACGAAGAATGTGTGAGAATATCAGTTTTGAATAGTTTCTATCTTTCTGAATAAATATGCTACGACGAATGTATAAGAATATCAATACTTTAATAATCAATTTGAAATTCATACATTTACATGACCTAAATCAACCATATTATTCATCTACAGAGGGTATACCTACAGGGTATGAAAAATTCTATCAATTGCATTGTTCCTGAGATACTGTGGTTACAAAAATATGTCAAGAGAAACAGATGGATAGACAAACGACTTTAGATATAGTGGTATGTAAAATGGGACATAATTATGGGAAAAATAGGAGTTGGATAACGGGAATGGATGAAAGCGACAGGTATGGATATGTACATGTGTATATATGTATATGTCTGTGTATGTATATGTACGTATACATTGAAATGTATAGGTATGTATATGTGCGTGTGTGGGCATTTATGTATATACAAGTGTATGTGGGTGGTTTGGGCCATTCTTTCTTCTGTTTCCTTGTGCTACCTCACTAATGTGGGAGACAGTGACTAAGTATAATAAAATAAAAAAAAAAAAAAAAAGGAGTTGGATATGAAAGGGGTGAAAAGATGTAAAGGTAGCGATGCTATTTCGTGTGTGGCAGGGTAGTGACAAGAATGGATGAAGGCAAGCAAGTATGAATATGTACATGTGTATATATGTATATGTCCATGTATGAGTATGTATATGTGTATAGGTTGATATGTGTATGTATGTATATGTGTATATGTTGATATGTATGTATACGTGTATATGTTGATATGTATATGTATGTACATGTGTATATGTTGATATGTATATGTATGTATATGTGTATATGTTGATATGTATATGCATGTATATGTCTCTAGCTGTCTTGTGTAATGCACCGAAACCACAGCTCGTATTAACATCCAGGCCCTACAACCCTTTCCTTGGTTTACTGCAGATGTTTCACATGCCCTGGTTCAGTCCACTGACAGCACGTTGACCCCAGTATACCACATCGTTCCAATTCACTCTATTCCTTGCACGCCTCTCACCCTCCTGTATGTTCAGGCCTTGATTGCTCAAAATCTTTTTCACTCAATCCTTCCACCTCCAATTTGGCCCCTCACTTCTTGTTGCCTCACCTCTGACACATATATCTTCTCTGTCAATCTTTCCTCACTCATTCTCTCCATGTGCCCAAACCATTTCAACGCACCCTCTTCTGCTCTCTCAAACACACTCTTTTTATTTCCACACATCTCTCTTACCCTTTCATTACTTAGTCATACCACCTCACACCATATATTGCCATCAAACATTTCATTTCCAACACATCTACCCTCCTCCGCACAACCCTATCTATAGCCCATCCCTTGCAACCACATAAAATTGTTGGAACTATTTTTCCTTCAAACATACCCATTACTGCTCTCCAAGATAACTTTCTCTCCTTCCACGCATACTTCATCACTACCAGAACCTTCATCCCCTTCCTCACCTTGTGACTCACTTCAGCTTCCATGGTTCCACTCGCCACTATGTCCACTCCCAGGTATCTAAAACACTTCACTTCCTCCAATTTTTCTCCATTCAAACTTACATCCCACTTAACTTGTCCCTCAACCCTAGTGAACCTAATAACCTTATTCACATTTACTCTCAACTTTCTCCTTTCATACACTTTTCCAATTCAGTCACCAACTTCTGCAGTTTCTCACTAGAATCAACCACTAGAGCTATATCATCTGTGAACAACTGATTCACTTCCCAGGCACTCTCATCCCCAACAGACTGCATACTCGCCCCTCTCTCACATTTACTCTCAACTTTCTCCTTTCACACACTTTTCCAAACTCAGTCACCAACTTCTGCAGTTTCTCACCAGAATCAGCCACTAGAGCTGTATTATCTACAAACAACAACTGACTCACTTCCCAGGCACTCTCATCTCCAACAGACTGCATACTCGCCCCTTTCCCCAAAACTCTTGTACTTACCTCCCTAACCACCTCATCCATAAACAAATTAAACAAGTATGGGGATATCACACACCCCTGCCGCAGACCGACATTCACTGGGAACCAATCACTCTCCCCTCTTCCTACTCGTGCACACGCCTTACATCCTTGGTAAAAACTTTTCACTACTTCTAACAATTTACCTCCCACACCGCATACTCTTAAGACCTTCCACAGAGCATCTCTATCAACCCTATCATACGCCTCCAGATCCATAAATGCTACATACAAATCCGTCTGTTTTTCTAAGCGATGCATAGGGGATAAGGAAAAAATATATGCGGGCAAATATAGGATAAACTGGGAAAGGGGAATATAGGTATGTGCGACTGCCAACATTGCTTATAGGCCTAACTATAAACTCAGCCAGCAACTTCTCTAAACCACCACTATTGTGTATGCCGCACAGCCACTCTTCAATAATGTGGGCCAGATGATAAATGATATTCTAATGAATGAGAGGCTAATCTGAAAATGAAATTAGGAAGACTAATTACGTGATCGAAAGATGGTAACCGTTCACTGTAAATGGGTCAAATTAACTGCCATTTCAGGGATCACTTATTTATTCATTTATTCATATCTGAGAAGGCACGGGCAGCTAAATGCCCTAATGAAAATCATATCATTGACGCTATTAATATATAATTAAGCGCAAGCCAGATCCCCAATATATCGACCAACCCCCAAAGTAGGATGAACAGATGGGTTGTCTGTGGACCGCCTGCCGTAACCAGGATTCGAACCTATGCGCTTGATCCCGGGCGGCTCCATGGTCAGCAACGCTAACCGCTGCACCGTTAACTATAAATCAAGTAATTCTCACGTTCCAACGAGTGATTATATAGTTCACATCAGTGCCCAGTATTCATTTAATATTTACAAAACGGATCATTATAGACCTTGTACCCGCACTAAATAAGATAAATAATAGGATTAACCTTTGAGAACTTTGTCTGTTTACCTCCTTCAGTTAGTGTGGACACAAAACACCTTTGCACCCACGAGCCGAACTGAGAACCGAGACATTTCAATCACTCCTGTCACCCACCAGCCACTGAGGTGGGGGAAAGGGTAGTGGTGGAGAGAGGGGAGGGGCAGATACAGATGGGGTGGGAGAGGCAGTAGACAAGAGGGTAGAGGAGACGGGAAGGGGGGAAAACTAGATCTAGGAGGAGAGAGTTGATTAGGAAAGGGGAGGGGAGGGAGGGGGGAAATGTTAAAGTACAAAGGGGGGGAAATGGCAGGTGATAAGGGGAGGAGGGGGAAATATACTGAGGGGAAGGGGGTACTAAAGGGAGGGGGAGAGGGACAGAAGGGAGCTTGGGAAGGAGGGGGAAGGTTTTGGGGAGTGCAATGTCTACAGTGGGCGGGGTTGGGTCACGTACAAGGTACATCGGCCAGGGTGTTGCAATCATCAGAGAGAGAAAAAAAATATAAATACGCAGTCAACAAATAAAAGCGGGATTTAATATATCCAGAATTGCACGATAAAAAAAAAGAAAATGTATTCGAACAGCTTAAAAGCTCGCTCAAATATTTAGTTGTGCGGACGTATGTAATTCATTACGACTTAGTTCCATTACGCGTTAATATATACGTTCCCATTTTTTTCTTCTTTGACGTTCGCCATAGTAACGGCTGCTAACAACATTAAGACAACGTAAATAGAAATGCCAAACTGAACCCCATAAGCCATCAGTTGACTTATGAGAACCTTAAAACATATGCTAATACCGTAAACCTCAGTTGAGGTGTCTTTTATCATTTTTGCGTAACTGCTTTCAAAGCCGACAGTGTAATTAGCTATAATAATAAAGACGGCAAGGCGGCGGGTTTGCATGGTATTGCAGTGGAATTTATTTAAAAAAAAGGGGGTGACTGTATTGTTGACTGGTTTGTAGGGATATTCAATGTATGTGTGACTCATGGTGAGGTGCCTGAGGATTGGCGGAATGCTTGCATAGTGCCATTGTACAAAGGCAAAGGGGATAAGAGTGAGTGCTCAAATTACAGAGGTATAAGTTTGTTGAGTATTCCTGGTAAATTATATGGGAGGGTATTGATTGAGAGGGTGAAGGCATGTACAGAGCATCAGATTGGGGAAGAGCGGTGTGGTTTCAGAAGTGGTAGAGGATGTGTGGATCAGGTGTTTGCTTTGAAGAATGTAAGTGAGAAATACTTGGAAAAGCAAATGGATTTGTATGTAGCATTTATGGATCTGGAGAAGGCATATGATAGAGTTGATAGAGATGCTCTGTGGAAGATATTAAGAATATATGGTGCGGGAGGCAAGTTGGTAGAAGCAATGAAAAGTTTTTATCGAGGATGTAAGGCATGTGTACGTGTAGAAAGAGAGGAAAGTGATTAGCACTCAGTGAATGTTGGTTTGCGGCAGGGGTGCGTGATGTCTCCATGGTTGTTTAATCTATTTATGGATGGGGTTGTTAGGGAGGTGAATGCAAGAGTTTTGGAGAGAGGGGCAAGTATGCAGTCTGTGGATGAGAGGGCTTGGGAAGTGAGTCAGTTGTTGTTCGCTGATGATACAGCGATGGTGGCTGATCCGGGTGAGAAACTGCAGAAGCTGGTGACTGAGTTTGGTAAAGTGTGTAAAAGAAGAAAGCTGAGAGTAAATGTGAATAAGAGCAAGGTTATTAGGTACAGTAGGGCTGAGGGACAAGTCAATTGGGAGGTAAGTTTGAATAGAGAAAAACTGGATGTGAAGTGTTTTAGATATCTTGGAGTGGATTTGGCAGCGGATGGAACCATGGAAGCGGAAGTGAGTCACAGGGTGGGGGAATGGGCGAAAATTCCGGGAAGGTTGGAAAATGTGTGGAAGGCGAGAACATTACCTCGGAAAACAAAAATGGGTATGTTTGAAGGAAAAGTGGTTCCAACAATGTTATGTGGTTGCGAGGCGTGGGCTATAGATTGGGTTGTGCGGAGGAGGGTGGATGTGTTGGAAATAAAATGTTTTGAGGACAATATGTGGTGTGAGGTGGTTTGATCGAGTAAGTCATAATAGGGTAAGAGAGACGTGTGGTTTTAAAAAGAGTGTGGTTGAGAGAGCAGAAGAGGGTGTACTGAAATGGTTTGGTCACATGGAGAGAATGAGTGAGGAAAGATTGACAAAGAGGATATATGTGTCAGAGGTGGAGGGAACGAGAAGTAGGAGACCAAATTGAAGGTTGAAGGATGGAGTGAAAAAGATTTTGAGCGATTGGGGCCTGAACATGCATGAGGGTGGAAGGTGTGCAAGGAATAGAGTGAATTGGAACGATGTGGTATACCGGGGTCGACGTGCTGTCAATGGATTGAACCAGGGCATATGAAGCATCTGGGGTAAATCATGGAAAATTTTGTGGGGCCTGGATGTGGAAAGGGAGCTGTGGTTTCGGTGCATTATACATGACAGCTAGAGACTGAGTGTCAACGCATGTGGCCTTTGTTGTCTTTTCCTAGCGCTACCTCGCACACATGAGGGGGGAGGGGGATGGTATTCCATGTGTGGCGAGGTGGCGATGAGAATGAATAAAGGCAGACAGTGTGAATTGTGTGCATGGGTATATATGTATGTGTCTGTGTATGTATATATGTGTACATTGAGATGTATAGGTATGTATATTTGCGTGTGTGGACGTGGATGTATATACACGTGTATGGGGGTGGGTTGGGCCATTTCTTTCGTCTGTTTCCTTGCGCTACCTCGCAAACGCGGGAGACAGCGACAAAGCAAAATAAATAATAAAATATATATATATATATATATATATATATATATATATATATATATATATATATATATATATATACGTTGAAATGTATAGGTATGTACATGTGTGTGTGTGGACGTGTATGTATATACATGTGTATGTGGGCGGGTTGGGTCATTCTTTCCTCTGTTTCCTTGCGTTACCTCGCTAACGCGGGAGACAGCGACAAAGCAAATTAAAATATAAATAATAAAAATAAATAAATATATGTCCGTTCGTTTGTCCCCGCGACAAAGTATAATAAATAAATAAATAAATGTCCGTTCGTTTGTATGTCCTTTTTCGCAATAGGTGATGACCCAGCCATGGGAATGACAGTATACACAAATGATAGTAATGGATAACTATATAAAGAGAATTAAAAGTTTCGTAACCCACCTGAGACTTACCACTTGCCTCAAACTCACAACTTTGGGGGTCAGGTCGTTTTTCGTGGTCTACCCCCACAGCTCCCAAAGGCGAGCCAAGTTGATACTTTGGATAACTTTTGAATGAAGGATGGAATTTCGGATGATACTTTCATATAACTTCAGATGGGTTGATAGCTTGTATACCTCCTGGTACCTGTTCAGGGATAAGGATGAAACTTTGTATATCAAATCTTTTGGGATGTCACTTATTCTATAACTTTATTTTTATTTTTGCCAGAGAAGGGATGGTCTTGATAGTTTTGAAGCACAGTTTTTAAACCAGAAATGGGATTATGATATCCTTTGTAGCTTTTGAACTAGAAAGGGAGTCAAGATAATACTTTTGTATAACTTTTGAACTTGAAAAAAGAGGTGGGGGGAGGGAGTAATATGTATAACATTTGAACCAGTGAAGAAAACAGAATGATATCTTCTAGTCTTTGAACCAATGAAAGGATTGGGATGGTGTTTTGTATAATCTTTGAGCCTATCAAAGTGTTGAGATGATACTTTGTATAACTTTTTATCGAGTGGAGGAACTGAGAAGATATTCTATATAACTTTCGAACCATTTAAATGATTGGGATGATACATTGTAGAATATCTGAACAAGTGAACGAGGGTTGTGATTTTATACAGGTATAACTCTAAGATTTGAACCTATGAAGAGACTGGGTCTATGAATAGGGTGGGATGTCTCTAACTTTTGACCCTGTGAAGGAGTTTGGGATAATACTTTCTACGACTTTTGACCCTGTGAAAAGATATAGAATAATACTCTGTATAACTAGTTCTTGCCTGTGAAGGGATTGGGATGATACTTTGTATAACTTTTGATCCTGTGGAGCAGTTTAGGATGATACTTTGAACCAATGAGGGGGATGATATAGTTTGTATAACTTGAGAGCCTGTGATAATATTTAACAACTTTAAACCAGTACTCACCTGCTTGCAATTACCTGTTTGTGCTGTATGGGAAGGGAGTTAACACAAGCTGGGTCCTTCTTCTTGAACATTCTCTATCATACTTCTCTTGAAGCTATGTATGCCAAATGCATCAACCATGTCCTCATTCATTGTTCTATTCATCCACTCCTCTTATACTGTAAGAATTATTCATTTCTACTGTCCACACCATCAATCCCTTTCAAAAAGATTGTGATCAGGCCATCTCTTATTCTTCTCTCTTCCAAAATGGGTAAATCTAAAGCCTGCGGCCTTTCCCTATGATTTACCCATTTAATTGTGGTACCATCTTCATTGCTTTCCTCTGGTTCTCTACCAACTCCGTGTACTTAGAGTTTTGACCATATGTTGGATATGAATGGCTTGCCAAATGTTTTCTCACCATTAACTTGCAAACTATCCTGATATTTGCCGCCACACATTCAGACTCCTCCACTGTTCTCCTACTATGGGACTCTGGTGACAAGTTAGGGATGACATCAACTCTCAGGTCCTTCTCACATTCAGGATCCTGGAGCTTATTTCCTGCTTAGTAGCAATCACACTGAGTACACCTTTCGCATGGTCCTATTCTGATCACTTCATATTAGTGCTGCTTGATGTCCATTAACCATGATTGATGCCAACTTTTCGGTAGGTTTATGTCCCCTTAAAATGCAATCCTCCTTGCATTTCACCTCCCTCATGTTATTTGCATCATCTGAAAACACAATCAGGTTTGATTCCGTACCTCCAGGCAATTCATTAATATAGATTAAGGAGAGTAATGGCCTCAGACATGAATCCTGTGGCTCTCCACTGGTCATCTCAACATTTTGGGAAAAGCATCCTTTGCTCCCTCCCAATGAGATAATCTATCCATCATAAGAGTTCCCCCTTATTCCTGCTTGATGATCCAACTTCTTAAGCAGCCCCCATGAGGTACTGTCAAATGCTTTCTGGCAGTCCAGATAAAGATTGTTCACCCAGCCTTTCCTTTTGTCCAGGACTAAGCTCACTCGCTCGTAAAACTCTGAAAGGTTAGTTATATATGATATCATTTCCCTAAAACCATTCTGTCTTCCACTTGGGTTTTTACCCCCATATAAAGTCATCCACTTGCTTGCTAATAATATTTTCAAGAACCTTGCACAGAACACTTGTTAGCGAGACTGGTCTACAGTTCAATGCCTGTTCCTGGTCTGCTTTCTTATACAAAGGTATGAAATTTGCCCTTTTCCATCCCTTGGCATTTTGCTTCTCCCCAATGATACCTTAAACAGAAATTCAAGTGGTTTCTCTACCGTATCATCTCTAGTTATATGACGAAATTCTATCAGGACCATGAGCCTTGTATGGGTCAAGTTCTCTGTTTTTCTTCCGTTCAGTTACTAATCCCATTACATATTGTACAAATGTGCCACCTTCTACTATTTCTTGAAACTTTAGGCTCTCTTTCCCTTCTTGCTATCATGTACCCCTCTGACCAGGAAGGTTGAAAGCTTGTCTCTTTGATGAGCTTAGTTTCCACTACAATAACATCAGCTGAACTTTCCCTTATACACTCCTTGAATCCCAAGTCTTTACCTCTAGCCATTAATCAATCAACTTTTGCATTCATTAGTTTTAGACTGCCATTAATAGTCTTACCCAATCTGAAGTTCTATTGAGACAGCTCCATCCTTTTGTTACGTATGGTGTCTCCAGTTTTTCATCTCCTGACTGTACTCTGCTTTTCTCCCTCTCTTCCTTGGATTTATCGCATTTGATGAATATCCCACTGAACTCCACCATACCATTAAGATTCTTAGCTTTTCCCAAGTGCTTTCTGGCATGATGACTCCAAGTCAAATTTGTCCATAACTGGTCATCCCATTATGTCTTCGTTATAACCTTCATTTTTCCTCCTTTATCACAGAAAACAGCATCTGGCAGTCCTATAGCCTCCAACAATCTTTTAATATGCATTTCCTACTTTTTTTCCATTTCATATATGGTTTATGATCTTCTGAGCCAAAAGATAATAGTGATTTACATGTCAACCTCCTGCTTCACTAATCTTTCTAATTCTGGAACCACCCACTTTTTAGTTAGATTCTTCAGTGGGGACATTTCAACATCTGTGTCTCTAACTTTATAGTCTGCCTTTTAGCTTGCAAGCTCTGGTACTGTTATGTTCTTTACTTTTGTAAACCTTCCATCCACTAGACCATATAATTCCTCGGTTGTTTCATCTCTGACAGTACATATCATTCTTTCAACAGCTTTACTTAATTTCCTATGTATCTCAGTTTGTCACCTCAGGTCTATATTCCTCTCCCTTACTCTTCATGCTCTCTTGATCTGCTGCCAAAATTGCTCCTTAATTTCCCTGCCCTCTATTACTGTCAGTCTCTGTGGCCTTGTTAGTCCTTTTCTCTACATGAATAGCTGTCAATAACGATTCAAAAGATTCTGTATGTGCATTTGTCCTATATCTGAAAGGTTGTTGGTAATGCCCTTGCAATTCCTTGCCCAATATTGTCTAGATTTTGCATGCATTTTTGTTCTATTCCCTAAATGCATGGCCTCCAGTACATCCAAGAGTATTCAGACTGTCTGCTTTTCAATGGATTCACCTTCTTTCCTCTGGCTAGGTATCTACTAAATCCCCAACACTAAACTGTGTTTTTGTTTCTCTCAAGTCTCATGATTCCCTTGAAATGCTTCCTGTTTTCTTAACTCTACCTTTAGCTGTTTTACCCTCCGATCTTCCTCCTTAATACATTCCCATAACATCCCCATGCATTTCCTCTCTGATGTTTTCATCTCTGGTCTCTAGTTTTGTTTTTTGGCAGATCTAGTTTTGACTGACTGATTTTGGACCATTTGTGTAACTGAGTGATGGAGTTGAGATCATACTTTTGTATAATGCTGGAACCACTAAAGGGACTGGGATGATTGTTTGTACAAGTTTGAAACAAGGAAGGGATCGGGATGACCACCTGTATAATTTTTGAACCACTGATGTCATTAGGATGATACTTTGTATAACTTCTGAACAAGGGATTGAGATGATAGCTTGTAGAATTCTGAACAAAAAGGCATTGATATGATCTTAAGAGCATTTGGACGAGTGGAGGGATTAGAATGATACCTTGTGTAACCTTTAAATCAGTGAAGGGATAGGGATATGTTGTATGACCTATGAATGAGAGGTGTTGGGAAAATACTTTATATAACATTTGAAAAAGTGAAGGGATTGGTATATGTTTTATAACTTTTGAACCAGTGAAGAGGTTGGAATGATATTTTGCATTAACTTTTGAATAAGTGAATGGATTGGAATGACACTTTAAGGCATTTGTATCAGTAGTAAGATTAGGATGATACTTTATATAACTTTTGAACCAATAAAGGTATTGTATAACCTTTGATCCAAGAGAGGGGTTGGGATAATAATTTGTATAACTGTAGATTCTCTCAAGACAGTGTACTGGAGATAAGTCCTTAAGACTGTATACAGGAAATACTCTTGGATTAACATGTCACTAAGCACACTACAAACAGTGGAGCTGATACATCTTCGTCACTAGCTCTTACATATGCATATACTGTAGTAGCAAGGAAGCCAAGATTATCATAAATCATACACCAACAAGAAAAGTTTATCACGTAATACTTATGTTTGAGTATATAGAAAATAAGAGTATAAAAAGAAGAGACAAATCTAGACTCTGAGAGGAGATATAATCACTAAAATTACACAGAACTATGTCTATGGGAACATATATGGTGAAACATCAGTACATATCAAATATCTATGATAGAGATCACTCCTGTAGGAGGTGATGTTTAATTTGTAAAGAAAGGGGTCCCTTATATCCTTTTGAGGCTCCTGCATCACTCAGGAAGCAAGCCACATACACCAGTCAAGGCTAGAAGTTCAGCATCTCTAAGGAATGCATATTTTGCTGCTTCATGAACCATTCTGATTACTTCTCTCAAGTTACCTTTATATCTTTGTTCTGACTCACTGCAATTCTTTGGAAATCAATTAATTTCCCTAGTCTGTTCACTGAAAGGTGATTCTAGTTAATTACAACATGCTCTTTAACTGTATAATTTACTTTTTTGTATCATGTCTAGATTATATACAACTGATAATTAATGTGCCAAACAACATTTTCATAGATTAATTGATACTACATATTTCAAAACATTTTGTATTTCTCATTTTGGTACATTAAACCAACGCAAACTTGTACGTGTCTATAAAAATTTTCACCATCAATCCAGGATTAGCTAAGCTGGAGAAACATCAATTTTCTCTGTTTTCACTGTGAACTGATTTCGGATCATCCCTCTTTAGACTCCAGCAGTAGTTTGCATCCTATCTTCCCTGATACCTCTGCTTCATTTTCAAACCAATGGAATCTTTCATCCTATTCCTCATAAATGGCTCCCTAAGTTTTCAGAGAGAAATTGAGTTGGAAGTTAAAAAGTGCCTTTTAATACTCATGTCAAAAGCCAAAATTTTCATTTATTCATCTTCTCATTTCTTAATGTCTTTAACCATCTGCTTGTTGTTATTAGAATTTCTGTATCCTGGAAAACTGTCAGTGGCAGTCTTACCGGTTGAATGTTTTCTCAACAGCGAACAGATTATGTTCAACAAGTTTTTATCCAAGAAGCTCAGCTGATTCTTTTCTGCAAGGGTAGGTGATTGAGACCATCCTGACTTATTAGCTTGAGAGAATAAGTTGTCAAAAAGTGTAGTCCACATAAGCACTTGAAGAAAATTCGTATCACTGAGAAAACAGCTTTATCCACGAAAAATTTCTGAAAATCAAAAGGTGGTTTTGGTATATGAATTTGGTCTGAATGTGACACATGGTGCATGACAATGTTTGAATACTTGATTGCCTTTTTATTGATGAAAAAAAAAAATGATCAGCAGGTTTTCTCCACACCCTGGGAATGGAATATGAAATGTCATAAAATCAACACTCTTGATTCATATACCTCCATGTCTGTGGCTTTATCTGAACTCTCCATTTGTGTGCAAGAGTGGAAAGCAACAATCCATGTTAATCACAGTTAAGCTTTCCAATGTTTACATACAATATAAAAACAAAATAAAATCAGTTTATTGCCCAACATGACAATCCTTTACCACAACATGGATTCATTGAGGCTATGTTTTCTTCTTTCTTTGGAAAACACCTTAGATGAAAGAAAAATGCATAATTAGGCTGATTCTTGTGTAAAAAGCAGTGAACAACATTCAATAGAATGGAACAAGTGGATAAAATACTAAGCTAATGCTGACACTGTCCAGACAAGTTTGCTGGAGCTTCCTGCAGCCCAAATCCTTTCACTTCTCTCTGTGCCTCCAGGCTTATGGGGAGGCCCCACCGTCTGTAGTGAAGGATCAGGTCTGCTCCCACCATGCAGCTCAGAATTCGGTAGACATAATCATACTGCCTCTGTGTACTGTGTGCCAAGATGTCGGCTTCTTCTTTAGAAAGTTTTCGTGTAGTGCGGTTTAGTTGGCGGTACATCTTCCACCCTTGCTGGGGAAATGCATGCTTGATTTCCATCAGGAAAACAAGCTTTTGCCAACAATCTGCACCTTGAAATATCAAGCCTTTATCTACTGCTGCTGCTGTCTTTACATACAGATTGTCCTTCTTCAATCTATCTTCACCCATCAACTGCTCCTGAATATATAGAGAGAACAAGTTAACTGTTGATTCACTTCCATAAGCATATGACCACCAATCTTTCTGCTGGTAGTTGTGACCTAGTTCATGCCAGGTGACCCAGCTGAGTGGTGTTTTTGTGGAACAAAGGTTGTAGTACTGTCGGTTAAACATGGCAGGGAAGCCAGCATGTGCACTTCCAGCAGATATCTGGATGTCATCAACTAGCCACTGCTTGCCTTGTGGTGGGGGATCAGTCTCATCAAAACCAGCAAGGTATTCTAGCATACTCATCACACCATCATAGTGCTGCAGTAACTCATCAGGGTCAGTAATGCTCCTAGCTGCTTCTGTGGGAACAACCAGCACAACTCTCTCTGTCTCTAGGATGGAGTACGGTGAATCTAACTGTTTCATCTGCTGCCAGTGTATTGAATCAGTGTGACCCATAATATAATGTGGGGCTTTGACAACATTCCTCACTTCAACATCAACTACAAACTTTTCACCCTCATCATACATAAAGATCAAGTTGCCTCCAAACTGACTTCGCATATTGTTAACACCTGGTTCAACATCAAACTCTTCTGTTATAACTGGCATACGTTTGAAATCTTTACCTGATACATTATCTGAGGTTGGGGTGAGATTGTCACAATGAGCACCAACACGCACTGTAATTTGTGATGCTCGCTCCGGTGACAGAGTTTCTGGCAATATCACCTGGAACACATCACCGTCCACAACGTACATATCAGTGGCCTGCCAGTCTTCAGGTACAGTCATGCGGAGGTACTCAGGGTAATCTAAATTAGAGACGTTTAAAGTAATATTAGCACTAATCCTTCGTGTGGTGGATGCCACGGTGCCAGGGAAGTGATCCACATCACGTAAGTGTGGAAGTGGGCCTGACAGGGGACTCAGCTTGTTGATAATTCCTCGGGCCACTTCTTGCTTATATACATTAGTGTCGCAAGCAGAAAATGGATATATCTTGCATCCCAATGCAGCTTTAAGCTTTGATAGAGTCCACCACTGCTGAGTCTTACCACCATGTTTTGGATGCACGAGAATGCGTGTTTGGGGTGTCTCAGCAGGGACCTCCATGACATATGATCCCATTGAAAACAGCCCCTGCATGTCATGAGTCCAAGCTCCAGAGGCAGAACTGCATGGTGCCAGCATGAGACAGTGGGATTTCCAGTCTGGCGTGAGGCAAAGAGAACGGTCACTTCCCCATTGCCACTGGCCATCCCTGAAAAACCATTGCTGCCTTGTGCTGCCATTGTAAGGTGCCAGGCCCACCACAGCATCTTGAGGATCTGTGCCACTCAGTACAGTCACAAAGGTGTGGGTGCTTTGGCTGATTAAATAATCAGGTGCCTCTGTTGAATAAGGAAACTACATTAACTTTATTCATTAAAAAACAATGACAGGTTAGTCATTTGATGACCTTCTGTGTCCATCACAGTACTGCAAATCTGCTTATCATTACATATATCATATTTATAGATCACAGAATGTCATAACATACAATGCTTCTACTATAATTTATCCTTGGGGTAGCGGAGGAAGAATTCTACCTCTACATTCCCTGCATGTTGTTGAAGGTGACTAAAGGGGCAGGAGCAAAGGGGTTGGAACTATTCCCCTCTTGTGCTTCAATTTAAAAGAAGGAACAGAGATGGAGTCAAACAGGAAGTCCTCATCCTCCTCAAACAATCTGGCATCTAAAGGTGTATGGATGTAGCCATGATAACAGAGGAGAGATAGGTAGTATGTTTGATAAAGGCAACCTGGATGTTTTGGCTCACAGTCAAACTAAGCTCAAGGATAAAGGGGAAGAATGGTTTAGAAATGTTTTAGGATTAAAGTCAGGGGCTGGTGAGAAACAAAAGTGGATGGTAAGAGATGGGTGACTACTAGTGCTTATGCATCTGGCCATGAGAAGAAAGATCTTGAGAGGCAAATGTTCCTGAGAGCAACTGAATGAGTGTGTCAGCAGTCTTGATGTAAAAGAACATGTATTACTGATGGGTGATTTAAATGCAAAAGCAAGTAATGTGACAGTTGAGGGAGTAATGGGGGGTATGAGGTATTCAGTATTATGAACAGCTTGTGAGTTCTGCATTGAAAAAGGAAAGGTGATTTGGAATACCTGGTTTAAGAAGGGGGACATACACAAGTATAAGTATGTGAGTAGGAGAGATGGTGAGTGGGCATTATTGGATTACATATTAATTGATAGGCATGTAAAAGAGAGCCTTTTGGAGGAATATGTGCTGTGAGAAGCAGCTGGTGGGATGTCTGACCACTATCTTGTGGAAGCGAGGGTGAAAATTTATAGAGGTTTCGGAAAAAGAGAAACAAGCGAGTGGTGGAAGTAAGTGAGCTTGGAAAAAGAGACTTGTGTGAAGATGTACCAGAAGCAACTGAGTGTAAAGTGGCAAAAGGTGTGAATAAATTAAGCAAGGGAAAGGGTGATAAATGGGAGGTGTTTTGGGAAGCAGAGTAAGTAGGTGCAAGAGGTGCATGTGGCATGTGAAAAAGGGAGGTACGCAGATTAGAAAGGGTAGCGAATGGGTGACAAAGAAGTAAAGTTGCAAATGAAAGAGAAAAGATAGGCATTTGGGTGGTGCTCACTGGAAGAGAGTGCAAATGAACAGGGGATATATAAAAGAAAGCAGCAGGAGCTCAGGAGCAAGGTTTGAAAATGAGGGCAAATGAGAGTTGGGCTGAGAGAGTACAGTATAGGTTTTATATAAAAGTTGTGCTTGAGAAAGAGTGAATTGGAATAATGTGATATACTCTTGAAATACCTGGGAAAAAACCATGGAAAGATCAGTGGGGACTGATTGTGGATACTGAGCCAGGGCACGAGAAATGTCTGGGATAAACCATGGAAAGATCAGTGGGGACTGGTTGTGGATCCGGAGATACAGTTTCACTGCCTTATACATTACAGCTAGAGAATGGATGTGAACAGACGGGGTCTTTTTCCACTTGTTCCTCAAGCTACCTAACTAATGCAGGAAATGGCAATCAAGTAAGAAAAAAGCACTATTATGATCTCATTGAATGTGTTAGCAAGACCTTAACATCTATGAAAAAAAAGCAGAGCTGTTACGAAGTAACACAATCAGGACATTAAAGTTTGTTCCGCAATATCAGTACCTTTACTAATGCAAAATTCAGCTGGACAGCATTTAAAGCTTCCCTGTAATTACTCCAGATGACACTGATTAGTGGCAAGCTCCTCCTTGCCTTCCAAGGTACACTGTGACCAACATACATCAGGACTCAGCCTAAACCATAACCCAGTCCCCATAGTATCAAACTATCACTAAGGCCTATTCTGCACTGTGACCCAGCCTACACTAGCATCCAATCTGCAACCAGAACCGGTCCACACTAGAGCCCATTCTGCATCAGGACCAAACCTACATCCCATCCTACTCTACACCAAGACCCACAAAATAATATATATCAGCTATGATCGCACCATGGCCCAACTTGCACCATGGGTTAATGAACTAGGAGGGAAACCCGTCTCCTTTCTTTTAAGCTAAAAGTTTCAATCATGGACATACTCCTCATCTGGCAAGGCTTTAACCTTCCACAACTATGGCACCAGTCTGCACATGTAATATCCCACAAATTAAATTCCATGTGCACTGTAGGGTCTGTTGGCTGGTCAATGATGGCAACTAAAACAAAGGACGAGTTTTGGGGATGTCAAGAGACCTCTGTACCTGCTGGTGACCATGGTACATAGCTATGCACCTTTTCCT
Organism: Panulirus ornatus; assembly: GCF_036320965.1. Taxonomy (NCBI): domain Eukaryota; kingdom Metazoa; phylum Arthropoda; class Malacostraca; order Decapoda; family Palinuridae; genus Panulirus; species Panulirus ornatus. The sequence continues at coordinate 16,390,648 of NC_092267.1, read as the reverse complement.
GGGACTCTCTGTGTCTGCAGTGCCCACCACCACACCCTCAAAACCCATACTTTGGAAAGGTCAATCTAGCAAATACTTTGTTTTTCTATACTAGAAATGCCTAACTCTTAATCTAAAAGATGAAAATATGATTTTTATTCACTTAATTTCATAAACAAATTGTTATCCCTGGGGATAGGGGATTAAGAATACTTCCTACGTATTCCCTGCGTGTCGTAGAAGGCGACTAAAAGGGGAGGGAGCGGGGGGCTGGAAATCCTCCCCTCTCGTTTTTTTTTTTATTTTCCAAAAGAAGGAACAGAGGGGGCCAGGTGAGGATATTCCGAAAAAGGCCCAGTCCTCTGTTCTTAACGCTACCTCGCTAATGCGGGAAATGGCGAATAGTTTGAAAAAAAAAAAAAAAAAAAAAATTGTTACAAATTTCTTTTGCACATTCAGGTCTGGCTACTTTGATAAAGTCTTCCTAAACTAGGAATGGATCATTTATAAATAACAAAAATTATGATTTTCATATTTTTGTGCATGTCTTCATGAAGAAAGTAATTTCATATTTTTACACACGAAGGGAGACCCAAAAATTAAATGTTCACAGAAAGTGTTATGGAAAATGAAAAAATACTAAAGATATACGGCTGTAAGAAGAGATGATTAGAAAAAGTCTAGAAACTTTAAGAGGAAATGGAAAACCTACTTTTTTGGAAAAAAAAGTAACAGCTGTTAGGGAATACACAAGAAGGTAATGAACTCTAAATCCAACTTGGTGACACTGCTAAAGAAATCAAGACCAGCATGGCCAACCCTGTAAAGTTGCAAATGGCCAGAGAGTAATCATGATGTAGTGACTTGCTGAGTATTATGTGACTTAGCTAATGACATCTGCACATTATTAGCCAGTTCTTGGGGGCAGAAACCATAGAAATATCAACAGGAGTGAAATAGAACTAACACTGTTGGTCAAGTCTGAGGTTAGACTGAGAGAGACGAACAGTAGGATTACGTCAAGTGTGAACTCAATACTCTATATAATGACAAATTAATCCCCTTTACAATCAAAGCAACTTCTCAGGAGACAAATCTTAGGCATCTGAAGAAGACACCCAGTTTCCTGACATGCAGACTTGGCTATTTGTGAAATGTGGGTTCCCAACACAAGTTTAGATGTTCAATAATACCAAGCATTATTTTCGTCTAGAGTAATGAAATTTTAATGCCATTGCACAAAAGAGAAGAGCTGTGAGGAATTTCAGATATAAATGGGAAAGGAGAATTTTAGAAGCACTTCATTTCACTAAGGTGCATTTGCCTCTGTTGGAAATCCTGTTCAAATATGAGTTTATAAAGGTAGATGAGACAAGATTTGGATTGAGCAAGAGAGCATGGAACAAATGTTAAACATGAAGACTGCAATGTTGTCATCAGCGCATTAGGTTCTTTGTAAAGAAAGGAAATCATTGATTAAAAGTAGGATGACTATAGGACAGATGTCTAAGGGGCATTGTTTTTGATGGAGAAAGGGGAACACATTGGTCCATCAAAAAATAGAAAGACAGACTGGTTAAACAGAAAGTTCATTATACTATACCCTCTCAATTGCTTTTGATATATCAAGGATCACTCCACAATATTTCATAAATTTCTCAGGGCCAATGACCTAATGTAAGTCAAACAAAAAAGATTATCACATATCCTAAATCTAGACTGCTTTGATAATCAGAGAGAAGACTGAACTTTGATATGCTTTTAGAAGAACAGAATTCAGGACAGATTCAAAAATTTGAAGACAAGAGAGGTGAAAACAATAACATGATAAGTGAATGGGTTAGAATGGTAAGCATTCCTTTGGACAAGCTGTGCCAACGCTTGCTTCTAGAAAGTAGTGGATCTGGTTTTGATAATGGAGTGAAACTGGCATGCAAACATGAGGACAAATTCAGAGGCATAGTCCTTCAAGACAAGATGAAGGGTACCTTCTTGTCCATATGCCTTGCTTGTGCCCAAACATATACTTTTTGGAGGGCAAAATACATAACATGACCTAGTGTTCATAATGACATAGTCTGCACCATGGCTTAATAAACATCAGGAACCATCCTCTTTGTCAATCTTTTCTCACTCTTTTTCTCCATGTGTCCAACCATTTCAAAACACCCTCTTCAGCTCTCTCAACCACACTCATTTTATTTCCAAATATATCTCTTACCGTTTCACTACTTACTCAATCAAACCACCTCACACCAGGTTTTATCCTCAAACATTTCATTTCCAACACATCCATCTTCCTCTGTACAACCCTGTCCATATTGAAGGTTCTGGGAGCAGTGAAGAATGTGTGGAAGGTGAGAACGTTATCTCGGACAGCAAAAATGGGTATGTTTGAAGGAATAGTGGTTCCAACAATGTTATATGGCTGTGAGGCATGGGGTATAGATAGGGTTGTGCGGAGGAGGGTGGATGTGTTGGAAATGAGATGTTTGAGGACAATATGTGGTGTGAGGTGGTTTGATAGAGTAAGTAATGAAAGGGTAAGAGAGATGTGTGGTAATAAAAAAAAATGTGGTTGAGAGAGCAGAAGAGGATGTATTGAAATGGTTTGGTCATATGGAGAGAATGAGTCAGGAAAGATTGGCAAAGAGGATATATATGTCACAGATGGAGGGAACGAGAAGTGGGAGACCAAATTGGAGGTGGCAAGATGGAGTGAAAAAGATTTTGAGCGATCCGGGCCTGAACATACAGGAGGGTGAAAGGCGTGCAAGGAATACAGTGAATTGGAACGATGTGATATACCAGGGTGGACGTGCTGTCAATGGATTGAACCAGGGCATGTAAAGCGTCTGGGATAAACCATTGAAAGTTTTGTGGGGCCTGAATAGTGAGTTGATGGGTTGGGTGGGTTGGGCCATTCTTTTGTCTGTTTTCTTGCGCTACCTTGCTAACGAGGGAGACAGTGACTCAGTATAATAAATAAAATAAAAATGTATACAAGGTTAAAAGACAGGGTAACATAAGGATAGACTCTCTCCCCATGACACACAAATATATATTATAGGATTGCTATCACAGATACACTTATGCAGTCCCCACATGTCTGAGAAATCATTATAAACATCAGCCCTTGCCTGTAGAGTGAAATTTACGATCCTGTTTAATTTCAACACCAATGGTAAAACAGTTTATACAACAGTTTTGTTATGTAATCCTAATCATGCCTATCAAATGTTCCTCTCTCTGTGATGTACCTACCACCTTATGTTTGTTAGACAGAAGAATAAGAGCAAATTTTGATAAAGTTTATATAAAACATTTAAGGGATCCTCATTATCTCCTACACATCCATGAATCTTTGAAATATAAATTGTTGCACATGAATTAGTGGTGAAAAAAATCTATTCTGTACAAACCTTGAAAGTGGCAATCACTACACAGTTCACGCTCATGCTCCTCCTTGCAGAGTGTGGCAATGGTCAGAGGTAGGCACTTGTCACTTACATGAACGCCCATCATGCATGTCTTGAGTTTCGACAGTGTCCACCATTTCTGGTTGATGTAATCATGTTTGGGATACATCAAAACACAAATTCTGGGCTTTTGCCATGGAACATCTAGTGCCTTTGAGCCAACAACCATTCTGTCAGCATCATCAAAGGTCCATACTACCTGCGAGGTGGCAAAGGAAGCAAGACTTACACTGCCCTCGTTGTTTGGCACCAGGCAGTAGGAGGGGTTGGCACCCCATCGCCAGTGGCCATCATGTACCAACCACTGCTGTCTTATGTTGCCTGTGCACTTAGCCAAGCCCAGGACAGCATCAGCAGGACAAGTTCCCCTTAGCACAGTCAGGCAGGTGTGGCTGCTCTGACTCACCAAGAAGTCCAGCTTACCATCCACACCCCAATCTGTTGCCATCACTTTACCTGAAACAGATATTTTATCATCTTTAAAAAAGCCAACATGAAATACAGAATTTGACAGGGTGTGTCACTTTTAATGCTCAGATCACTTGTACATTAAAATAACAGTTTTATAAAACTAACTATGAATTTACAACAATAATAGAGGCAAACTAAAAATGCAATTTACTAACAACAGCACACATCTTGTCAAGGGCAGATTTCATCAATTCTGGTGTGTGTGTGTGTGTGTGTGTGTGTGTGTGTGTGTGTGTGTGTGTGTGTGTGTGTGTATAGGAAGGGTGTTAGACGGAGGAGGGTCCTATACATTGACTGTGGACTGATTTAAAAGGACTGTTACTGTAACATCTTATCCCCCCAAAAATAAATCTGCTTTTAATTCGATGAAACACATGCAAATATTTCACCTATTTTCTTTTTTTTTTGGCAAAGCCAATTTCCTTGCACTATACAGTAGAATTTTTCAGGGAAAGGAGGGTGTTAGTACTAGCCACTGTATCATAAAAGTGTCATCAGCAGCCAATCATAATCAAAAATGAAAAGCCAGAATGGCAATGTCACAAGTTATAGCCAATGAGATTAAGCAGAAACGATAACATATCCTGCAGAATCCAAATGGTAATGAGGGCTGAACATATCTTTAGAGGAGCCCTGAACATTTCATTAGGGGGAGCCATGCCTACTTCCCCTAAATCTGCCTATGCTTAATGAGCAACACATCAATGACAGCAGCATATTACCAACAGCAACCTATCCCTTTAACCTATTAAAGTTTTCTATCATCTCTGGTATGATCACTTATTTTAACACACCTCCTGCACCAGGGTCTATTCTGCATCCATATCTAGTCTACATTTTAATCTAGTAAGTTAAGACCCAGTCTTCCAAATGAACCAGCCTATTACATGACCCTTTTGCAGAAAGTGTTACAACGAGCATGCAGTTAGCAATAAGTGGGTTGAACAATCAATCAAACAGCATGTAGATAAATAGAAGAAAGTTGTGAAGATAAGCATATAGAGGGAGAAAGGAAACCATAGCAGCACGGAATGGAGAAAATAAGAAAGCAATTATGTAGTTACTGAACATTTTAGATATCCTCTTTTGTATACACTAAAAACCTTGCAGACTTTATTTGCCGCTTACCTCTCAACCTATTCTATTCTGTCTACTTGCCTCACTTGATTTCTGGTACGCACCTATCTAAGCAACCAATTTCAACTTACCTCACTCTGTAACACACCTCTGTAACCTTTTTTAAAACTTAGCTCATGCACTCCTTACTATTTATGACTCCAATCTACTTCCATGTCTACCTACCTAACTCACTCCCAGATGTCTGCCTCTTGTTCCTTTCCCATAAACTTACAGGACTTCCTCATTTCCATCAGCATGCCTGCTCCTCTTCATTATCCTCTCAGTCTAAGACATACTAATATTTCTGAATTTTACTCCCCTGTTTCAGTGAAATTTAAGATCCTTTTTATCTAAAAAATAAGTGGCAAAAATCTTTATGCAAAATAGTTAAAATGTACATTATCAACCCTACTATAATGTTATTCTAATCAATAAATACATAAACAGGTGGTGAGGAGCCACTGACAAGGGAGGTATATTACTAGTACTACCTGCCTGTGTATCAGGAGGATTAGTGACATCTGCTTAGTGAGCCGGCACTTAAGTGGCTGTTAAGTTGCACTCCTCTGACCCAGGTAGCTGTCTTTTCTTTCTGCCTCACTAAGAACATAAGATACGAGCCTCTGTAAACACTGCACTAGACTTGCCCTCTGTCAGTGGCCTGTTAAGGGTGAGATATTAAAGGCTATGAAGCAGTACTGGAGTTCTTTACTTATATAGACTCTGTTGCCATGGCCACCTCTTTGAGGGAGTTTCAATATGAACAGGAATCAGAGACTTAGACAGAGGGATAGTTACAGAATTCTCATAATGTGTTCCAGATAATTTTTCAATCTCAGACATAATAAAAAGTATTCATACAAAGCATGAGAGTGATAATCTTTCTGGTATGGATTTCCATACCTTCCTGTTTGCAGATTTTGGCACTGGTCAAAGGCAGGCTCATGTTATTCAAGTGGGAGCTGATCGTACATGCTTGGAGTTTAGACATTACCTACCACTTTTGGTTGATGTAATTGTGTTTGGATACATCAGGACATGAATTCTGGGCTCTTTCCAAGGAACATCCAGGGCATTTGGGCCTACAAACAGCCTGTTAGCATCATCGAAAGTCCGTATTATCCATGAAGTGGCAGAGAGAAAGCATGCCACATTTGTTGGCACCAGACATTAAGATGGGTTGGTACCCCATCGCCATTTACCACTGTGCATCACCCACTGCTGCCTCAATTCATCCGTGTACTTTGTCATACCCAGGAAGGCATCAGCTGGGCCTGTCTCCTTCAGTACTGTCAGGCAGGTGTGGCTGCTCTGGCTCACCAGGTACTCTGACTTTTCTTCTACACTCCAGTCTGCAGCCATCGTCGTAACAAACAGAGTTGGACATCTTTAGCCTCCTTTGAGAAACCAACACACACAAGATATTTGGCTTCCAAAAGTGAACTGTTTGTGTGTCACCTTTCTCGCTCAAATTATTCCATCCAATCGACTTTCTTCCTCTTTGCTTTATACTATGGGATCACTTCCCATCGCTTGGCCACTCCTACCCCGATGCCCTTTTAGCGAAAACTTTAGAAATACTTTTAAGTCAGCCCCTGCAAATCAGTGAAAATGTTTGGCCTTTTGTTCAGACACACAAAAAGCAAGATGCACTATGCACTACAAAATAATGTGTAATCCCAATTATGCCCATCAACCTTATACTAAATCCACTTTACATTAAATGTTTATTCTCATAAACTATGGAATCCTCACTATCTCAGAAATGTTTACTTGTAGCAAATGAATTATAGTGAACAAAATAATACACACAGTCACTATGGGTTTGATGTCCATGCTCACTTCCCTGCTTGGAGATTTCAGAACTGGTTGAAGATGGGTTCTTCTCACCCTCAAGGATCCCCTTCAAGTTTGCCTGCTGTTTCGACATCAACCACCATTTCTGGTTGATGCCATCATGTTTGGGGTACATCAAGATGCGAATTCTTGGCTTTGGCCAGGGCACATCTAGTGCATCTGTGCCTATGACCAGCCTCTCAGCATCATCGAGGGTCCAAGTGACTGAAGAAGTGACTGAGGGAGCAAGAGTTACACCACCCCTTTTGTCTGGCACCAGACAGAAGGAAGGATTGGCACCCCACCGCCACTGGCCATCATGCACCACCCACCGCTGCCTCATGTCACCTGTGCACTTGGCCATACCCAGGACAGCATCAGCAGGGCCTGTCCCTTTCAGTACTGTCAGGCAGGTGTGGCTACTCTGGCTCACCAGGTACTCTGGCTTTTCCTCCACAATCCAGTCTGCAGCCATCGTCTTACCTAACAGAGTTGGACATCTTTTAGTATCCTTTGAGAAACCAACATCCGATATATCTAACTTACACAAGTGAACTGTTTGTTGCCTTTTCCACTCAAATTACTCTATCTAGTCACCTTTCTTCCTCTTTGCTTTATACTGTTAGATCTACAAGACTCTTTTATTTCCCACTGCTTGATTATCCTTAGCCCGATGCAATGCCCTTTTAGCAAAAACTCAAAGAAATATTTTTAAATTAGCCTCTGCAAACCAGAGAAAATTTGACCTTTTGTTCAAACACGTAAAAGGCAAGATCAAATAATGTGTAATCCCAATTATGTCATCAACCTTATAATAAATTCACTTTATCTAAAGACTAAATGCTTATTTTCTATAAATCACAGAATCCTCACCATCTCAGAAATGTTTACCTGTAGAAAACGAATTACATGGAACGAAAAATACACACCTTGAGAGTGACAGTCACTATGGGTTTGATGTCCATGCTCACTTCCTTGCTTGGAGATTTCAGAACTGGTTGAAGATGGGTTCTTCTCACCCTCAAGGATCCCCTTCAAGTCTGCCTGCTGTTTCGACATCAACCACCATTTTTGGTTGATGCCATCATGTTTGGGGTACATCAAGATGCGAATTCTTGGCTTTGGCCAGGGAACATCTAGTGCATCTGTGCCTACGACCAGCCTCTCAGCATCATCAAAGGTCCAAGCGACCGAAGAAGTGACTGAGGGAGCAAGAGTTACACCACCCCTTTTGTCTGGCACCAGACAGAAGGAGGGATTGGCACCCCACCGCCACTGGCCATCATGCACCACCCACCGCTGCCTCATGTCACCTGTGCACTTGGCCATACCCAGGACAGCATCGGCAGGGCCTGTCCCTTTCAGTACTGTCAGGCAGGTGTGGCTGCTCTGGCTCACCAGGTACTCTGGCTTTTCCTCCACAATCCAGTCTGGAGCCATTGTCTTACCTAACAGAGTTGGGCATCTTTTAGTATCCTTTGAGAAACCAACATCCGATATATCTAACTTACACAAGTGAACTGTTTGTAACCTTTTCCACTCAAATTACTCTATCTAGTCACCTTTCTTCCTCTTTGCTTTATACTATTAGATCTACAAGACTCTTTTATTTCCCACTGCTTGATTATCCTTAGCCCAATGCAATGCCCTTTTAGCAAAAACTCAAAGAAATATTTTCAAATTAGCCTCTGCAAATCAGAGAAAATTTGAACTTTTGTTCAAACATGTAAAAGGCAAGATCAAATAATGTGTAATCCCAATTATGTCATCAACCTTATAATAAATTCACTTTATCTAAAGACTAAATGCTTATTTTCTATAAATCACAGAATCCTCACCATCTCAGAAATGTTTACTTGTAGAAAATGAATTACAGTGAACAAAAAATACACACCTTGAGAGTGACAGTCACGATGGGTTTGATGTTCATGCTCACTTCCCTGCTTGGAGATTTCAGAACTGGTTGAAGATGGGTTCTTCTCACCCTCAAGGATCCCCTTCAAGTTTGCCTGCTGTTTCGACATCAACCACCATTTCTGGTTGATACCATCATGTTTGGGGTACATCAAGATGCGAATTCTTGGCTTTGGCCAGGGCACATCTAGTGCATCTGTGCCTACGACCAGCCTCTCAGCATCATCAAGGGTCCAAGTGACTGAAGAAGTGACTGAGGGAGCAAGAGTTACACCGCCCCTTTTGTCTGGCACCAAACAGAAGGAGGGATTGGCACCCCACCGCCACTGGCCATCATGCACCACCCACCGCTGCCTCATGTCACCTGTGCACTTGGCCATACCCAGGACAGCATCAGCAGGGCCTGTCCCTTTCAGCACTGTCAGGCAGGTGTGGCTGCTCTGGCTCACCAGGTACTCTGGCTTTTCCTCCACAATCCAGTCTGCAGCCATCGTCTTACCTAACAGAGTTGGGCATCTTTTAGTCTCCTTTGAGAAACCAACATCTGATATATCTAGCTTAAAAAAGTGAACTGTTTGTTGCCTTTTCCACTCAAATTACTCTATCTAGTTGCCTTTCTTCCTCTTTGCTTTATACTATTAGATCTACAAGACTCTTTCATTTCCCATTGCTTGATTATTCTTAGCCCGATGCAATGCCCTTTCAGTGAAAACTCAAAGAAATATATTCTTAAATCAGCCCCTGCAAATCAGAAAATTTGTGACCTGTTCAAACACATAAAAGGCATGATGCATTATGCATTGTAAACAATGTGTAATCCCAATTATGTCATCAACCTTATAATAAATCCACTTTATCTAGACTAAATGCTTTTTTTTCATAAACTACGGAATCCTCACCATCTCAGAAATGTTGAACTGTAGCAAATGAATTACAGTGAACAAAATAATACACACCTTGTGAGTGACAGTCACGATAGGTCTGATGTCCATGCTCACTTCCCTGCTTAGAGATTTCAGAATTGGTTGAAGATGGGTTCTTCTCACCCTCAAGGATCCCCTTCAAGTCTGCCTGCTGTTTCGACATCAACCACCATTTCTGGTTGATGCCATCATGTTTGGGGTACATCAAGATGCGAATTCTTGGCTTTGGCCAGGGCACATCTAGTGCATCTGTGCCTACGACCAGCCTCTCAGCATCATCAAAGGTCCAAGCGACTGAAGAAGTGACTGAGGGAGCAAGAGTTACACCGCCCCTTTTGTCTGGCACCAGACAGAAGGAGGGATTGGCACCCCACCGCCACTGGCCATCATGCACCACCCACCGCTGCCTCATGTCACCTGTGCACTTGGCCATACCCAGGACAGCATCGGTAGGGCCTGTCCCCTTCAGCACCGTCAGGCAGGTGTGGCTACTCTGGCTCACCAGGTACTCTGGCTTTTCCTCCACAATCCAGTCGGTAGCCATCGTCTTACCTGATGGTTGGACATTTCTTTTTTTTAAGAAAACTAACAGATGAGTTATTCGGCGTACAGCTGTTAACTGCTTGTCATTATTACACCCCTCTTACACTACCATGTTCGATGCACATTCTAACATCGAATGTGACATTAGTTATTAGCAAACTAAAATCTACAACCCACTTATCATGGAAGCAAACAACAATAGCAGCTTTCTATGAATGGTCATTGATCAACGCAACAACACACACGGTAGCTGCTCAGTGACAGCTAAATAGTGTCAAGTCCACCACATCAATAGCACTTACAACAGCTCATTAATACAAAGACAATATGCCAATCACCTTCGCTAGCTAAAGCCCAAGCACACCAGACATATACAAACTACAATATTCTCAATCGTACTGACTTCCTATTAAGAGAGCTTTTACCCTCTAATGGTGGCTAACTCATACAACATCCTATGAGCAAATACATTAAAATATCGTGGAGATCACTAGCGCTCTCAGACCCGAATGGGCAGATTACTGTGTCATAAGCTGTTAAGAAGTTGGTTCACGAGATCACGGAACTTTCCTACAAATTACGTGACTTGAAAGGAGAACACAGCTCTAAAAGATGGCTATTTCATCATTAGAGAATATGGGGCTTTTCCCCTCAAGGTTTCTATACATTTATATCTAAATTGGCTGAATTTTCTCATTGGTGGACGTTCTGTCTTGTAGTGGGTGTCCATATCTCTGCCCAAACACACTTTACAGTTCATATTAACATCAGTACATATGCTTAAAGTACTAACTATGTCTCTAAGCGTTGTGTTTACTTAGCGATGTCATCTTGAAGTAAGCTAAACTTGCTACACACACACACACACACACACACACACACACACACACACACACATCCTGATACTTTTCATCATGGTTGAAAGTGTATTTGCCAGGAACTTATCTCCCTCTCTTCTACCTACTGGTCCTACTTCAAGATCTCACTTGGAAAAGAAAAGAAAAAAAAAGTGATATATTTGTTTTTTGTTTGTTGGGTTATACATAGGCCAGCGACAATGGATAGGCCGCTCAACAAAATGGCTGAGAATACTACTACTACTACTACTACTACTACTACTAATACTAATAATAATAATAATAATAATTATGATAATAATAGTAATACCCTTGCTTACCTATATTCCACGTACCCTCACACGTCAGCTGTGAGGTGTGTTCTCTCTCATTAACTCCCGTGAGCAAAATTCACCACCCGATCCAACTCCATGTGAAATGTACAGTACCCTCACAGCACTGAGGTATGTATATACTATCCAACCCTAAACTTTAGCACCTCCTCTCAGACCCTTTTAGAACTCGAAGGCTGCGCTACACACAGTCGCAGGGCAAGAATGGACTCCTTTGACGCGAAGCGTTCGACCAGATGACACAAGAACTCGAAGGCTGCGCTACACACAGTCGCAGGGCAAGGATGGACTCCTTTGAAGCTAAGCGTTCGACCAGAGGACGCAAGAACTTGAAGGCTGCGCTACACACAGTCGCAGGGCCAAGGATGGACTCCTTTGAAGCTAAGTGTCCGACCAGAGGACGCAAGAACTTGAAGGCTGCGCTACACACAGTCGCAGGGGGCCAAGGATAATGGACTCCTTTGAAGCTAAGCGTTCGACCAGAGGACACAAGAACTTGAAGACTGCGCTACACACAGTCGCAGGGGCAAGGATGGACTCCTTTGAAGCTAAGCGTTCGACCAGAGGACGCAAGAACTTGCAGGCTGCGCTACACACAGTCGCAGGGGGCCAAGGATAATGGACTCCTTTGAAGCTAAGCGTTCGACCAGAGGACACAAGAACTTGAAGACTGCGCTACACACAGTCGCAGGGCCAAGGATGATGGACTCCTTTGAAGTTAAGCGTTCGACCAGAGGACACAAGAACTTGAAGGCTGCGCTACACACAGTCGCAGGGGGCCAAGGATTATGGACTCCTTTGAAGCTAAGCGTTCGACCAGAGGACACAAGAACTTGAAGACTGCGCTACACACAGTCGCAGGGGGCCAAGGATTATGGACTCCTTTGAAGCTAAGCGTTCGACCAGAGGACACAAGAACTTGAAGGCTACGCTACACACAGTCGCAGGGGCAAGGATGGACTCCTTTGAAGCTAAGCGTTCGACCAGAGGACACAAGAACTTGAAGGCTGCGCTACACACAGTCGCAGGGCAAGGATGGACTCCTCTGAAGCTAAGCGTTCGACCAGAGGACACCATCTGGCCGAAGATGCCAGCCTTCTTCACCACGAATATCCTCGCTGAAGCCTATATAAGTATTCTTGATATTCAGTTTCGACGGAATACTTCCTTGGAAAGGGAATATCATGCTGATAACCTAGCTAAAACTGCCTGTTGACATGTAATTGCCTTGATGGGGTTAGTTAACCTGACACAGTCCACAATTCTCACCAACCCCAAAGGCCCGCGAGGACCAACAGGTTAGAGATGCTCCAAGACCTATGTATTGGTCCTTGTGTGGCACAACCCCTCCTCCTTCCCTTACACCACAACGGGGTAGGAAAGTAAGGTAACCAGACCTCTCTGGGGTGCAAGAGCCTGGTAAATGAGTTATCTGTGCCCCCCTAAACAATCTCCAGACTTCTCTGGGGTGCAACAGCCTGGTAAATTAATTATCTGTGACCCCCAAACAACCTTCAGACCTCTCTGGGGTGCAACAGCCTGGTAAATTAGTTATCTGTGACCCCTAAACAACCTTCAGACCTCTCTGGGGTGCAACAGCCTGGTAAATTAGTTATCTGTGACCCCCCAAACAATCTTCAGACCTCTCTGGGGTGCAACAGGCTGGTAAATTAGTTATCTGTGACCCCCAAACAATCTTCAGACCTCTCTGGGGTGCAACAGCCTGGTAAATTAGTTATCTGTGACCCCCCAAACAATCTTAAGTATGGGCTGAGGCATAAAAGCTTCATGCACAATAATGATAAAGGTATTCTGGGGGCAGAGTCGCAATTTAAGTTCGCTTATGACAAAGTTATGAATATTTGCTTATGACATGTTTATAAATATTCGCTTATGACATGTTTATAAATATTCGCTTATGACAAGTTTATAAATGTGTACAATGATCCCCTTTCCTACTATCATCTAAAATATATTACTCCTCCCTAATTGGGTCGAAATGTCATCCATACATCTTTTTTTTTTGATAATTGTTTCTTTCCCTACACCTCTTAGCTTTGGCAACCCTCTACCCTCTCATGTCTTTCTCAAATACCTACAAATCTGGCGCGTTTGAAAAGACAGGTTTTTCTTTTCCCACTTCCTCCAAAGTTCATAAATACTTTTCCTTGTCTGCCTCTTCTCCCTCCCTCCCAACTCTCCTCATAATTATTTCTATATCTTAATTAATGTGGAGCCTCAAACGTGGACTTCCTGGCTTCAAATCTACCGCCATCCACACACAGTTATCTGACCTTCGAGTAAAAAAAAGGGAAAAAAAGGTTTCTTCCCTTAAAACCCATTTGAAAATGCATGTTCGCAAGACGCACAGGTAATTGCTCATATCTAATTACATTCTCTAATAACTCTGCTCATAATTACTGTTTAGAACAGTTGCATTAAACAGGTCTTACTACGGGTGTCAAAATAAATGCATCAAATTACAGTAATACAATATGAAAAAAGATATAAGAAAACGCTGAAAATGTAAAAATAAATAGAAAAACACACAAGACATGAAGAAATCATAAACACACTATATTTCGTCATGCAAAGTCAGGAGGGAGGAAAGAAAATAATTGACCATGCATTGCAAGGTAAGGTAGAAGTGAACACATCATGGAATCCCACCACTTTAAAATATGATACCATCCCCGACCACTACCAAGATGAGGTACTTTACCTGTTACTTGTTAAGGATTGGGGAAATAGGACACACCAAATGGCTGCCGGTGTGTCTCTCTGTGAGCAGCAATAACATATTATACATCTAAGGAAACCTCTTCCAACATGGGGATGTACCAGTTACTAGCTACCCATTAAACATTATGAATTTTCCCGCTGCTCTTTCATCCTTAGATGCTTTTCCTCTTTATTTACCGCCATACCGACTGTGCTAGAGCACTTGGATTTGTGGTAATGGTACCTTGTGCTTGAGAAAGAAATAAGAAAAGGTTAGATAAATGTTAGTATGGTGGGATGTTCTGCGCATATCGGGGGACGTGAAGCCCATTGCCAAATGTCTTGATGTACACGCCATACATGTGGCAGTAGCTACTTCATTTTCTTTACGAATGCTCATTAATAAATATAATGAACTACAACATATTATAGAACGTACATGTATAATAGTAATCCTTCACGGGGAAATTTAGTGTTAGACAGCCGTACATATGGCACATTATTTTCTACCGCTCCCACTTTAACACAAGTGTTGGCACAATTTAACCCCACCTGTTAAATGCATTTAAGCCATTACTTAACATAATGACTCCTTTCGTAATAAGATTACGTAAAGTAATAAACTTCTCATTAAATGAAAATGACTATATACTTCTAAACTATTAAAAAGAAAAAAAAATCACCTTTTTTATAATAAATTTCTCTCGTTCTATACCCACGACCATCTGGTGCTGCAGCCACTCATCACTTAATTGGCTTTCCAAATCAGCATATCTCCTTGCCCTTGACCTCAAAACCTCACCCTAGACTCAATGCTAAACCGAGACAAGGAGAACCCGCCTTAATCAACACAAATACACGGCAGAATAGGAGCTAAAGAGAACTGAGTACAGCTTTTCTGACCCAAAATACATTTTCAGGTGACTTCGACAGCCCACTCCATTCTCATCTACATACACTAGGTCTACTGGGTCCTTTTTCACGCCTATCTACCACTAGGCGCTCATGGAACACACCAGGGCAGAGGACACATGTACATTGGGGAGAGGGGAAATGCAAAATTACTGCAGGTAAGGTTGTTGATATATATATATATATATATATATATATATATATATATATATATATATATATATATATATATATATATATATATATTGGAAAGGATCACAATTTTTTTTTACTGCGCGTGATCAATCAAATTTATGCGAGTCCACAGGAAAAATGAAACACGATAAGTTCCCAAGTGCACTTTCGTGTGATAATCACATCATCAGGGGAGACACAAGAGAGAAATATAACACTCAGTTTACATTCAGTTTCCACATCCAGGCTCCATAAAACTTTCCATGGTTTACCCAAGACGCTTCACATGCTCTGGTTTAACCCAGTGACAGCACGTCGACCCCGGTATACCACTTCGTTCCAATCAACTGTATTCCTTGCACGCCTTTCACCCTCCTGTATGTTCAGGCCCCGATCTCTTAAAACCCTGTTCACTCCATCCTTCCACCTCCAATTTGGTCTCCCACTTCTCCTCGTTCCCTCCACCTCCGACACATATATCCTCTTGGTCAACCTTTCCTCACTCATTCTCTCCATGTGAACAAACCATTTCAATACAACCTCTTCTGCTCTCTCAACTACACTCTTTTTATTTCCACACATCTCTCTTACCCTTTCATTACTTATTCGATCAAACCACCTCACACCACATATTGTCCTCAAACATCTCATTTCCAGCACATCCACCCTCCTCCGTACAACTCTATCTATAGCCCATGCCTCGCAACCATACAACATTGTTGGAACCACTATTCCTTCAAACATACCCATTGTTGCTCTCCAAGAAGGTTCTCGCCTTCCACACATTCTTCAACGCTCCCAGAACCTTCGCCTCCTCCCCCATCCTGTGAATCACTCCTCTATCATGGTTCCATCCTATCCCTGGGGATAGAGGAGAAAGAATACTTCCCAAGTATTCCCTGCGTGTCGTAGAAGGCGACTAAAAGGGAAGGGAGCGGGGGGCTGCAAATCCTCCCCTCTCGGTTTTTTTTTTAATTTTCCAAAAGAAGGGACAGAGAAGGGGTGAGGATATTCCCTCAAAGGCCCAGTCCTCTGTTCTTAGCGCCACCTCGCTAACGCGGGAAATGGCGAATAGTATGAAAGAAAGAAAAAGATATTTTTTTTTTCTTTTTTTTTTCTTTGTCGCTGTCTCCCGCGTTTGCGAGGTAGCGCAAGGAAACAGACGAAAGAAATGGCCCAACCCACCCCCATACACATGTATATACATACGTCCACACACGCAAATATACATACCTACACAGCTTTCCATGGTTTACCCCAGACGCTTCACATGCCTTGATTCAATCCACTGACAGCACGTCAACCCCGGTATACCACATCGCTCCAATTCACTCTATTCCTTGCCCTCCTTTCACCCTCCTGCATGTTCAGGCCCCGATCACACAAAATCTTCTTCACTCCATCTTTCCACCTCCAATTTGGTCTCCCTCTTCTCCTCGTTCCCTCCACCTCCGACACATATATCCTCTTGGTCAATCTTTCCTCACTCATTCTCTCCATGTGACCAAACCATTTCAAAACACCCTCTTCTGCTCTCTCAACCACGCTCTTTTTATTTCCACACATCTCTCTTACCCTTACGTTACTTACTCGATCAAACCACCTCACACCACACATTGTCCTCAAACATCTCATTTCCAGCACATCCATCCTCCTGCGCACCACTCTATCCATAGCCCACGCCTCGCAACCATACAACATTGTTGGAACCACTATTCCTTCAAACATACCCATTTTTGCTTTCCGAGATAATGTTCTCGACTTCCACACATTCTTCAAGGCTCCCAGAATTTTCGCCCCCTCCCCCACCCTATGATCCACTTCCGCTTCCATGGTTCCATCCGCTGCCAGATCCACTCCCAGATATCTAAAACACTTCACTTCCTCCAGTTTTTCTCCATTCAAACTCACCTCCCAATTGACTTGACCCTCAACCCTACTGTACCTAATAATATATATATTCTTTCTTTTCTTTCAAACTATTCGCCATTTCCCGCATTAGCGAGGTAGCGTTAAGAACAGAGGACTGGGCCTTTGAGGGAATACCCTCACCTGGCCCAATTCTCTGTTCCTTCTTTTGAAAAAAAAAAAAAAAAAAAAAAAAAAAAAAAAATATATATATATATATATATATATATATATTTATATATATATATATATATATATATATATATATATATATATATATATAAATATATATATATATATATATATATATATATATATATACAGAGGTATAAGTTTGTTGAGTATTCCTGGTAAATTAATGGGAGGATATTGATTGAGAGGGTGAAGGCATGTACAGAGCATCAGATTGGGGAAGAGCAGTGTAGTTTCAGAAGTGGTAGAGGATGTGTGGGTCAGGTGTTTGCTTTGAAGAATGTATGTGAGAAATACTTAGAAAAGCAAATGGATTTGTATGTAGCATTTATGGATCTGGAGAAGGCATATGATAGAGTTGATAGAGATGCTCTGTGGAAGGTATTAAGAATATATGGTGTGGGAGGAAAGTTGTTAGAAGCAGTGAAAAGTTTTTATCGAGGATGTAAGGCATGTGTACGTGTAGGAAGAGAGGAAAGTGATTGGTTCTCAGTGAATGTAGGTTTGCGCAGGGGTGTGTGATGTCTCCATGGTTGTTTAATTTGTTTATGGATGGGGTTGTTAGGGAGGTGAATGCAAGAGTTTTGGAAAGAGGGGCAAGTATGAAGTCTGTTGGGGAGGAGAGAGCTTGGGAAGTGAGTCAGTTGTTGTTCGCTGATGATACAGTGCTGGTGGCTGATTCATGTGAGAAACTGCAGAAGCTGGTGACTGAGTTTGGTAAAGTGTGTGAAAGAAGAAAGTTAAGAGTAAATGTGAATAAGAGCAAGGTTATTACGTACAGTAGGACTGAGGGTCAAGTCAATTGGGAGGTGAGTTTGAATGGAGAAAAACTGGAGGAAGTGAAGTGTTTTAGATATCTGGGAGTGGATCTGGCAGCGGATTGAACCATGGAAGCGGAAGTGGATCATAGGGTGGGGGAGGGGGCGAAAATTCTGGGAACCTTGAAGAATGTGTGGAAGTCGAGAACATTATCTCGGAAAGCAAAAATGGGTATGTTTGAAGGAATAGTGGTTCCAACAATGTTGTATGGTTGCGAGGCGTGGGCTATGGATAGAGTTGTGCGCAGGAGGATGGATGTGCTGGAAATGAGATGTTTGAGGACAATGTGTGGTGTGAGGTGGTTTGATCGAGTAAGTAACATAAGGGTAAGAGAGATGTGTGGAAATAAAAAGAGCGTGGTTGAGAGAGCAGAAGAGGGTGTTTTGAAATGGTTCGGGCACATGGAGAGAATGAGTGAGGAAAGATTGACCAAGAGAATATATGTCGGAGGTGGAGGGAACGAGGAGAAGAGGGAGACCAAATTGGAGGTGGAAAGATGGAGTGAAAAAGATTTTGTGTGATCGGGGCCTGAACATGCAGGAGGGTGAAAGGAGGGCAAGGAATAGAGTGAATTGGAGCGATGTGGTATACCGGGGTTGACGTGCTGTCAGTGGATTGAATCAAGGCATGTGAAGCGTCTGGGGTAAACCATGGAAAGCTGTGTAGGTATGTATATTTGCGTGTGTGGACGTATGTATATACATGTGTATGGGGGTGGGTTGGGCCATTTCTTTCGTCTGTTTCCTTGCGCTACCTCGCAAACGCGGGAGACAGCGACAAATAAATGTGTGTGGATGTAACCAAGATGTGAAGACCCTTACTGGAAAAACAATCACTCTTGAAGTAGAACCTTCAGACACAATTGACAATGTGAAGGAAAATAGTGAAATTGGAGAAAAATGTAGCTTAGACATTGAAGCTTATTGATACAGTGGTTAAATTGATGAGAACTGCTATTGACGTTTGTGTAAATGAATTATACATTTCCTTTTTTCCATAGCCAGAGGTTGAACCATTATGTGACATTCATTTTTTTCATTCATTTCAAGCTAGAAGTTTCAGTTTCTAAATTGTTTCTTACATTTTTCATATGTATATATATGTATGTGTGTGTGTGTGTGTGTATATGTGCGTATGTATGTGTATGTGTGTGTATGTGTATATGTATATATATATGTATATTATCCCTGGGGATAGGGGTGAAAGAATACTTCCCACGTATTCCTCGCGTGTCGTAGAAAGCGACTAGAGGGGACGGGAGCGGGGGGCCAGAAATCCTCCCCTCCTTGTATTAACTTTCTAAAATGGGAAACAGAAGAAAGAGTCACGCGGGGAGTGCTCATCCTCCTCGAAGGCTCAGAGTGGGGTGCCTAAATGTGTGTGGATGTAACCAAGATGTGAAAAAAGGAGAGATAGGTAGTATGTTTGAGGAAAGGAACCTGGATGTTTTGGCTCTGAGTGAAACGAAGCTCAAGGGTAAAGGGGAAGAGTGGTTTGGGAATGTCTGGGGAGTAAAGTCAGGGGTTAGTGAGAGGACAAGAGCAAGGGAAGGAGTAGCAATACTCCTGAAACAGGAGTTGTGGGAGTATGTGATAGAGTGTAAGAAAGTAAATTCTCGATTAATATGGGTAAAACTGAAAGTTGATGGAGAGAGGTGGGTGATTATTGGTGCATATGCACCTGGGCATGAGAAGAAAGATCATGAGAGGCAAGTGTTTTGGGAGCAGCTGAATGAGTGTGTTAGTGGTTTTGATGCACGAGACCGGGTTATAGTGATGGGTGATTTGAATGCAAAGGTGAGTAATGTGGCAGTTGAGGGAATAATTGGTATACATGGGGTGTTCAGTGTTGTAAATGGAAATGGTGAAGAGCTTGTAGATTTATGTGCTGAAAAAGGACTGATGATTGGGAATACCTGGTTTAAAAAGCGAGATATACATAAGTATACTTATGTAAGTAGGAGAGATGGCCAGAGAGCGTTATTGGATTACGTGTTAATTGACAGGCGTGCCAAAGAGAGACTTTTGGATGTTAATGTGCTGAGAGGTGCAACTGGAGGGATGTCTGATCATTATCTTGTGGAGGCTAAGGTGAAGATTTGTATGGGTTTTCAGAAAAGAAGAGTGAATGTTGGGGTGAAGAGGGTGGTGAGAGTAAGTGAGCTTGAGAAGGAGACCTGTGTGAGGAAGTACCAGGAGAGACTGAGTACAGAATGGAAAAAGGTGAGAACAATGGAAGTAAGGGGAGTGGGGGAGGAATGGGATGTATTTAGGGAATCAGTGATGGATTGCGCAAAAGATGCTTGTGGCATGAGGAGAGTGGGAGGTGGGTTGATTAGAAAGGGTAGTGAGTGGTGGGATGAAGAAGTAAGAGTATTAGTGAAAGAGAAGAGAGAGGCATTTGGACGATTTTTGCAGGGAAAAAATGCAATTGAGTGGGAGATGTATAAAAGAAAGAGACAGGAGGTCAAGAGAAAGGTGCAAGAGGTGAAAAAAAGGGCAAATGAGAGTTGGGGTGAGAGAGTATCATTAAATTTTAGGGAGAATAAAAAGATGTTCTGGAAGGAGGTAAATAAAGTGCGTAAGACAAGGGAGCAAATGGGAACTTCAGTGAAGGGTGCAAATGGGGAGGTGATAACAAGTAGTGGTGATGTGAGAAGGAGATGGAGTGAGTATTTTGAAGGTTTGTTGAATGTGTTTGATGATAGAGTGGCAGATATAGGGTGTTTTGGTCGAGGTGGTGTGCAAAGTCAGAGGGTTAGGGAAAATGATTTGGTAAACAGAGAAGAGGTAGTGAAAGCTTTGCGGAAGATGAAAGCCGGCAAGGCAGCAGGTTTGGATGGTATTGCAGTGGAATTTATTAAAAAAGGGGGTGACTGTATTGTTGACTGGTTGGTAAGGTTATTTAATGTATGTATGACTCATGGTGAGGTGCCTGAGGATTGGCGGAATGCGTGCATAGTGCCATTGTACAAAGGCAAAGGGGATAAGAGTGAGTGCTCAAATTACAGAGGTATAAGTTTGTTGAGTATTCCTGGTAAATTATATGAGAGGGTATTGATTGAGAGGGTGAAGGCATTTACAGAGCATCAGATTGGGGAAGAGCAGTGTGGTTTCAGAAGTGGTAGAGGATGTGTGGATCAGGTGTTTGCTTTGAAGAATGTATGTGAGAAATACTTAGAAAAGCAAATGGATTTGTATGTAGCATTTATGGATCTGGAGAAGGCTTATGATAGAGTTGATAGAGATGCTCTGTGGAAGGTATTAAGAATATATGGTGTGGGAGGAAAGTTGTTAGAAGCAGTGAAAAGTTTTTATCGAGGATGTAAGGCATGTGTACGTGTAGGAAGAGAGGAAAGTGATTGGTTCTCAGTGAATGTAGGTTTGCGGCAGGGGTGTGTGATGTCTCCATGGTTGTTTAATTTGTTTATGGATGGGGTTGTTAGGGAGGTAAATGCAAGAGTTTTGGAAAGAGGGGCAAGTATGAAGTCTGTTGGGGATGAGAGAGCTTGGGAAGTGAGTCAGTTGTTGTTCGCTGATGATACAGCGCTGGTGGCTGATTCATGTGAGAAACTGCAGAAGCTGGTGACTGAGTTTGGTAAAGTGTGTGGAAGAAGAAAGTTAAGAGTAAATGTGAATAAGAGCAAGGTTATTAGGTACAGTAGGGTTGAGGGTCAAGTCAATTGGGAGGTGAGTTTGAATGGAGAAAAACTGGAGGAAGTGAAGTGTTTTAGATATCTGGGAGTGGATCTGGCAGCGGATGGAACCATGGAAGCGGAAGTGGATCATAGGGTGGGGGAGGGGGCGAAAATTCTGGGGGCCTTGAAGAATGTGTGGAAGTCGAGAACATTATCTCGGAAAGCAAAAATGGGTATGTTTGAAGGAATAGTGGTTCCAACAATGTTGTATGGTTGCGAGGCGTGGGCTATGGATAGAGTTGTGCGCAGGAGGATGGATGTGCTGGAAATGAGATGTTTCAGGACAATGTGTGGTGTGAGGTGGTTTGATCGAGTGGGTAACGTAAGGGTAAGAGAGATGTGTGGAAATAAAAAGAGTGTGGTTGAGAGAGCAGAAGAGGGTGTTTTGAAGTGGTTTGGGCACATGGAGAGGATGAGTGAGGAAAGATTGACCAAGAGGATATATGTGTCGGAGGTGGAGGGAACAAGGAGAAGAGGGAGACCAAATTGGAGGTGGAAAGATGGAGTGAAAAAGATTTTGTGTGATCGGGGCCTGAACATGCAGGAGGGTGAAAGGAGGGCAAGGAATAGAGTGAATTGGAGCGATGTGGTATACCGGGGTTGACGTGCTGTCAGTGGATTGAATCAAGGCATGTGAAGCGTCTGGGGTAAGCTATGGAAAGCTGTGTAGGTATGTATATTTGCGTGTGTGGACGTATGTATATACATGTGTATGGGGGGGGGGTTGGGCCATTTCTTTCGTCTGTTTCCTTGCGCTACCTCGCAAACGCGGGAGACAGCGACAAAGTATAATAAAAAAAATAATATATATATATATATATATATATATATATATATATATATATATATATATATATATATATATATATATATATATACCATCTTACTACTCGTTTCAGACACATCAACTGCTTGGGTCATTAAGGCAATTAGCGTCAAGGTACAAAAATATCCACCAACCTCCTCCCCCAAATATCTTCTCAAAACTTCTTCATGTGTTCAAGATAATTGAAATATCTTGGAAATGGGGAGGAAAATTGAAGACTTGCTATCAACATCGCATTCCCACGGTACTACGTCAACACCAGGAGCTGGAAAGTCTTGTTATCTTGTCTTATCTATGGTAATGCTTTCATAAGTATGTATCTATACTGGATACTTACTATTCAACATCATATATACCAAAGACACCCGTCAAAAAATGGTTTTCTTAGATCAGCAATGACACAGAAAATGGATTTTCTTAGCCTTTTGTAAGGTAGACATATCTAATTTACTCCATACGGAGACCATTAATTGGATGGTTTCATGACGGCACTGATGACCTTCCCGGACATTCCTTCAGTTTAAATCGGCTCCCGGGTGTAGGCTAAAAGCTCTGAATTTGCCCGAACTGGAAGAGAGAAGAGTGAGGGGTGACCCAATCACAACTCATGACGCAGGCGCAGAATAGTTTTACGCGAGGTGTAGGGACAGAACACCAGGTAGACACGGCATGAAACTGAACCTGACACTTGTTTCCAAAAGACGTAAAGAAATGGTGGATGTATGGAGTGTCTGAGAGAATGGCTAATGTAGAGAGAATAATCAAATTCACGATTACGTTCATGAAATGGGATCACACGAATGGTAAAGTCCCTTCCCCTTTAATATACAATCAAATACCAACAAATAAGTAACTACACATACACACACACACCTTGATCTTAAGTTCTGTAATGTCTGTAAACATCTCATCTGTGTATTTCTAGCTGTATGGCAGACCAAATTCAATACGCCACTTTATTTCTAATTATTTTATTCACTGCCACTCGGGGCAACACGAACGTAACATTATCTCCCCGTAACACACAAAAGTAATTACACACAGAAATCCTCCCCTCCTTGTATTGTAACTTTCTAAAATGGGAAACAGACGAAGGAGTCACGCGGGGAGTGCTCATCCTCCTCGTAGGCTCAGATTGGGGTGTCTAAATGTGTGTGGATGTAACCAAGATGTGAAAAAAGGAGAGATAGGTAGTATGTTTGAGGAAAGGAACCTGGATGTTTTGGCTCTGAGTGAAACGAAGCGCAAGGGTAAAGGGGAAGAGTGGTTTGGGAATGTCTGGGGAGTAAAGTCAGGGGTTAGTGAGAGGACAAGAGCAAGGGAAGAAGTAGCACTACTCCTGAAACAGGAGTTGTGGGAGTATGTCATAGAATGTAAGAAAGTAAATTCTAGATTAATATGGGTAAAACTGAAAGTTGATGGAGAGCGATGGGTGATTATTGGTGCATATGCACCTGGGCATGAGAAGAAAGATCATGAGAGGCAAGTGTTTTGGGAGCAGCTGAATGAGTGTGTTAGTGGTTTTGATGCACAAGACCGGGTTATAGTGATGGGTGATTTGAATGCAAAGGTAAGTAACGTGGCAGTTGAGGGAATAATCGGTATACATGGGGTGTTCAGTGTTGTAAAGGGAAATGGTGAAGAGCTTGTAGATTTATGTGCTGAAAAAGGACTGGTGATTGGGAATACCTGGTTTAAAAAGCGAGATATACATAAGTATACGTATGTAAGTAGGAGAGATGGCCAGAGAGCGTTATTGGATTACGTGTTAATTGACAGGCGCGCGAAAGAGAGACTTTTGGATGTTAATGTGCTGAGAGGTGCAACTGGAGGGATGTCTGATCATTATCTTGTGGAGGCGAAGGTGAAGATTTGTAGGGGTTTTCAGAAAAGAAGAGTGAATGTTGGGGTGAAGAGGGTGGTGAGAGTAAGTGAGCTTGGGAAGGAGACTTGTGTGAGGAAGTATCAGGAGAGACTGAGTACAGAATGGAAAAAGGTGAGAACAAAGGAGGTAAGGGGAGTGGGGGAGGAATGGGATGTATTTAGGGAAGCAGTGATGGCTTGCGCAAAAGATGCTTGTGGCATGAGAAGCGTGGGAGGTGGGTTGATTAGAAAGGGTAGTGAGTAGTGGGATGAAGAAGTAAGATTATTAGTGAAAGAGAAGAGAGAGGCATTTGGACGATTTTTGCAGGGAAATAATGCAAATGACTGGGAGATGTATAAAAGAAAGAGGCAGGAGGTCAAGAGAAAGGTGCAAGAGGTGAAAAAGAAGGCAAATGAGAGTTGGGGTGAGTGAGTATCATTAAATTTTAGGGAGAATAAAAAGATGTTCTGGAAGGAGGTAAATAAAGTGCGTAAGACAAGGGAGCAAATGGGAACTTCAGTGAAGGGGGCTAATGGGGAGGTGATAACAAGTAGTGGTGATGTGAGAAAGAGATGGAGTGAGTATTTTGAAGGTTTGTTGAATGTGTTTGATGATAGAGTGGCAGATATAGGGTGTTTTGGTCGAGGTGGTGTGCAAAGTGAGAGGGTTAGGGAAAATGATTTGGTAAACAGAGAAGAGGTAGTAAAAGCTTTGCGGAAGATAAAAGCCGGCAAGGCAGCAGGTTTGGATGGTATTGCAGTGGAATTTATAAAAAAAAAAGGGGGGGGGGGTGACTGTATTGTTGACTGGTTGGCAAGGCTATTTAATGTATGTATGACTCATGGTGAGGTGCCAGAGGATTGGCGGAATGCGTGCATAGTGCCATTGTACAAAGGCAAAGGGGATAAGAGTGAGTGCTCAAATTACAGAGGTATAAGTTTGTTGAGTATTCCTGGTTAATTATATGGGAGGATATTGATTGAGAGGGTGAAGGCATGTACAGAGCATCAGATTGGGGAAGAGCAGTGTGGTTTCAGAAGTGGTAGAGGATGTGTGGATCAGGTGTTTGCTTTGAAGAATGTATGTGAGAAATACTTAGAAAAGCAAATGGATTTGTATGTAGCTTTTATGGATCTGGAGAAGGTATATGATATCTGGAGAAGGCATATGATAGAGTTGATAGAGATGCTCTGTGGAAGGTATTAAGAATATATGGTGTGGGAGGCAAGTTGTTAGAAGCAGTGAAAAGATTTTATCGAGTTTGTAAGGCATGTGTACGTGTAGGAAGAGAGGAAAGTGACTGGTTCTCAGTGAATGTACGTTTGCGGCAGGGGTGTGTGATGTCTCCATGGGTGTTTAATTTGTTTATGGATGGGGTTGTTAGGGAGGTAAATGCAAGCGTTTTGGAAAGAGGGGCAAGTATGAAGTCTGTTGGGGATGAGAGAGCTTGGGAAGTGAGTCAGTTGTTGTTCGCTGATGATATAGCGCTGGTGGCTGATTCATGTGAGAAACTGCAGAAGCTGGTGACTTAGTTTGGTAAAGTGTGTGAAAGAAGAAAGTTAAGAGTAAATGTGAATAAGAGTAAGGTTATTAGGTACAGTGGGGTTGAGGGTCAAGTCAATTGGGAGGTAAGTTTGAATGGAGAAAAACTGGAGGAAGTAAAGTGTTTTAGATATCTGGGAGTGGATCTGGCAGCGGATTGAACCATGGAAGCGGAAGAGAATCATAGGGTGGGTTAGGGGGCGAAAATCCTGGGAGCCTTGAAGAATGTGTGGAAGTCGAGAACATTATCTCGGAAAGCAAAAATGGGTATGTTTGAAGGAATAGTGGTTCCAACAATGTTGTATGGTTGCGAGGCGTGGGCTATGATAGAGTTGTGCGCAGGAGGGTGGATGTGCTGGAAATGAGATGTTCGAGGACAATGTGTGGTGTGAGGTGGTTTGATCGAGTAAGTAATGTAAGGGTAAGAGAGATGTGTGGAAATAAAAAGAGCGTGGTTGAGAGAGCAGAAGAGGGTGTTTTAAAATGGTTTGGGCACATGGAGAGAATGAGTGAGGAAAGATTGACCAAGAGGAAATATGTGTCGGAGGTGGAGGGAACGAGGGAGACCAAATTGGAGGTGGAAAGATGGAGTGAAAAAGATTTTGAGTGATCGGGGCCTGAACATGCAGGAGGGTGAAAGGCGGGCAAGGAATAGAGTGAATTGGATCGATGTGGGTTGACGTGCTGTCAGTGGATTGAATCAGGGCATGTGAAGTGTCTGGGGTAAACCATGGAAAGCTGTGTAGGTATGTATATTTGCGTGTGTGGACGTGTATGTATATACATGTGTATGGGGATGGGTTGAGCCATTTCTTTCGTCTGTTTCCTTGCGCAACCTCGCAAACGCGGGAGACAGCGGAAAAAAAAAAAAAAAAAAAAAAAAAAAAAAATAAAATATATATATATATATATATATATATATATATATATATATATATATATATATATATATATATCATCTTACTACTCGTTTCAGACCCATCAACTGCTTGGGTCATTAAGGCAATTAGCGTCAAGGTACAAAAATATCCACCAACCTCCTCCCCCAAATATCTTCTCAAATCTTCTTCATGTGTTCAAGATAATTCAAATATCTTGGAAATGGGGAGGAAAATTGAAGACTTGCTATCAACATCGCATTCCCACGGTACTACGTCAACACCAGGAGCTGGAAAGTCTTGTTATCTTGTCTTATCTATGGTAATGCTTTCATAAGTATGTATCTATACTGGATACTTACTATTCAACACTATTCAACATCATATATACCAAAGACACCCGTCAATAAATGGTTTTCTTAGATCAGCAGTGACACAGAAAATGGATTTTCTTAGCCTTTTGTAAGGTAGACATATCTAATTTACTCCATACGGAGACCATTAATTGGATGGTTTCATGACGGCACTGATGACCTTCCCGGACATTCCTTCAGTTTAAATCGGCTCCCGGGTGTAGGCTAAAAGCTCTGAATTTGCCCGAACTGGAAGAGAGAAGAGTGAGGGGTGACCCAATCACAACTCATGACGCAGGCGCAGAATAGTTTTACGCGAGGTGTAGGGACAGAACACCAGGTAGACACGGCATGAAACTGAACCTGACACTTGTTTCCAAAAGACGTAAAGAAATGGTGGATGTATGGAGTGTCTGAGAGAATGGCTAATGTAGAGAGAATAATCAAATTCACGATTACGTTCATGAAATGGGATCACACGAATGGTAAAGTCCCTTCCCCTTTAATATACAATCAAATACCAACAAATAAGTAACTACACATACACACACACACACACACCTTGATCTTAAGTTCTGTAATGTCTGTAAACATCTCATCTGTGTATTTCTAGCTGTATGGCAGACCAAATTCAATACGCCACTTTATTTCTAATTATTTTATTCACTGCCACTCGGGGCAACACGAACGTAACATTATCTCCCCGTAACACACAAAAGTAATTACACACAGAAATCCTCCCCTCCTTGTATTGTAACTTTCTAAAATGGGAAACAGACGAAGGAGTCACGCGGGGAGTGCTCATCCTCCTCGTAGGCTCAGATTGGGGTGTCTAAATGTGTGTGGATGTAACCAAGATGTGAAAAAAGGAGAGATAGGTAGTATGTTTGAGGAAAGGAACCTGGATGTTTTGGCTCTGAGTGAAACGAAGCGCAAGGGTAAAGGGGAAGAGTGGTTTGGGAATGTCTGGGGAGTAAAGTCAGGGGTTAGTGAGAGGACAAGAGCAAGGGAAGAAGTAGCACTACTCCTGAAACAGGAGTTGTGGGAGTATGTCATAGAATGTAAGAAAGTAAATTCTAGATTAATATGGGTAAAACTGAAAGTTGATGGAGAGCGATGGGTGATTATTGGTGCATATGCACCTGGGCATGAGAAGAAAGATCATGAGAGGCAAGTGTTTTGGGAGCAGCTGAATGAGTGTGTTAGTGGTTTTGATGCACAAGACCGGGTTATAGTGATGGGTGATTTGAATGCAAAGGTAAGTAACGTGGCAGTTGAGGGAATAATCGGTATACATGGGGTGTTCAGTGTTGTAAAGGGAAATGGTGAAGAGCTTGTAGATTTATGTGCTGAAAAAGGACTGGTGATTGGGAATACCTGGTTTAAAAAGCGAGATATACATAAGTATACTTATGTAAGTAGGAGAGATGGCCAGAGAGCGTTATTGGATTACGTGTTAATTGACAGGCGCGCGAAAGAGAGACTTTTGGATGTTAATGTGCTGAGAGGTGCAACTGGAGGGATGTCTGATCATTATCTTGTGGAGGCGAAGGTGAAGATTTGTAGGGGTTTTCAGAAAAGAAGAGTGAATGTTGGGGTGAAGAGGGTGGTGAGAGTAAGTGAGCTTGGGAAGGAGACTTGTGTGAGGAAGTATCAGGAGAGACTGAGTACAGAATGGAAAAAGGTGAGAACAAAGGAGGTAAGGGGAGTGGGGGAGGAATGGGATGTATTTAGGGAAGCAGTGATGGCTTGCGCAAAAGATGCTTGTGGCATGAGAAGCGTGGGAGGTGGGTTGATTAGAAAGGGTAGTGAGTGGTGGGATGAAGAAGTAAGATTATTAGTGAAAGAGAAGAGAGAGGCATTTGGACGATTTTTGCAGGGAAATAATGCAAATGACTGGGAGATGTATAAAAGAAAGAGGCAGGAGGTCAAGAGAAAGGTGCAAGAGGTGAAAAAGAAGGCAAATGAGAGTTGGGGTGAGTGAGTATCATTAAATTTTAGGGAGAATAAAAAGATGTTCTGGAAGGAGGTAAATAAAGTGCGTAAGACAAGGGAGCAAATGGGAACTTCAGTGAAGGGGGCTAATGGGGAGGTGATAACAAGTAGTGGTGATGTGAGAAAGAGATGGAGTGAGTATTTTGAAGGTTTGTTGAATGTGTTTGATGATAGAGTGGCAGATATAGGGTGTTTTGGTCGAGGTGGTGTGCAAAGTGAGAGGGTTAGGGAAAATGATTTGGTAAACAGAGAAGAGGTAGTAAAAGCTTTGCGGAAGATAAAAGCCGGCAAGGCAGCAGGTTTGGATGGTATTGCAGTGGAATTTATAAAAAAAAAAAAGGGGGGGGGGGTGACTGTATTGTTGACTGGTTGGCAAGGCTATTTAATGTATGTATGACTCATGGTGAGGTGCCAGAGGATTGGCGGAATGCGTGCATAGTGCCATTGTACAAAGGCAAAGGGGATAAGAGTGAGTGCTCAAATTACAGAGGTATAAGTTTGTTGAGTATTCCTGGTTAATTATATGGGAGGATATTGATTGAGAGGGTGAAGGCATGTACAGAGCATCAGATTGGGGAAGAGCAGTGTGGTTTCAGAAGTGGTAGAGGATGTGTGGATCAGGTGTTTGCTTTGAAGAATGTATGTGAGAAATACTTAGAAAAGCAAATGGATTTGTATGTAGCTTTTATGGATCTGGAGAAGGTATATGATATCTGGAGAAGGCATATGATAGAGTTGATAGAGATGCTCTGTGGAAGGTATTAAGAATATATGGTGTGGGAGGCAAGTTGTTAGAAGCAGTGAAAAGATTTTATCGAGTTGTAAGGCATGTGTACGTGTAGGAAGAGAGGAAAGTGACTGGTTCTCAGTGAATGTACGTTTGCGGCAGGGGTGTGTGATGTCTCCATGGGTGTTTAATTTGTTTATGGATGGGGTTGTTAGGGAGGTAAATGCAAGCGTTTTGGAAAGAGGGGCAAGTATGAAGTCTGTTGGGGATGAGAGAGCTTGGGAAGTGAGTCAGTTGTTGTTCGCTGATGATACAGCGCTGGTGGCTGATTCATGTGAGAAACTGCAGAAGCTGGTGACTTAGTTTGGTAAAGTGTGTGAAAGAAGAAAGTTAAGAGTAAATGTGAATAAGAGTAAGGTTATTAGGTACAGTGGGGTTGAGGGTCAAGTCAATTGGGAGGTAAGTTTGAATGGAGAAAAACTGGAGGAAGTAAAGTGTTTTAGATATCTGGGAGTGGATCTGGCAGCGGATTGAACCATGGAAGCGGAAGAGAATCATAGGGTGGGTTAGGGGGCGAAAATCCTGGGAGCCTTGAAGAATGTGTGGAAGTCGAGAACATTATCTCGGAAAGCAAAAATGGGTATGTTTGAAGGAATAGTGGTTCCAACAATGTTGTATGGTTGCGAGGCGTGGGCTATGAATAGAGTTGTGCGCAGGAGGGTGGATGTGCTGGAAATGAGATGTTCGAGGACAATGTGTGGTGTGAGGTGGTTTGATCGAGTAAGTAATGTAAGGGTAAGAGAGATGTGTGGAAATAAAAAGAGCGTGGTTGAGAGAGCAGAAGAGGGTGTTTTGAAATGGTTTGGGCACATGGAGAGAATGAGTGAGGAAAGATTGACCAAGAGGAAATATGTGTCGGAGGTGGAGGGAACGAGGGAGACCAAATTGGAGGTGGAAAGATGGAGTGAAAAAGATTTTGAGTGATCGGGGCCTGAACATGCAGGAGGGTGAAAGGCGGGCAAGGAATAGAGTGAATTGGATCGATGTGGGTTGACGTGCTGTCAGTGGATTGAATCAGGGCATGTGAAGTGTCTGGGGTAAACCATGGAAAGCTGTGTAGGTATGTATATTTGCGTGTGTGGACGTGTATGTATATACATGTGTATGGGGATGGGTTGGGCCATTTCTTTCGTCTGTTTCCTTCCGCAACCTCGCAAACGCGGGAGACAGCGGCAAAAAAAAAAAAAAAAAAAAAAAAAAAAAAAAAAAAAATATATATATATATATATATATATATATATATATATATATATATATATATATATATATATATATATATCATACTTTGTCGCTGTCTCCCGGGTTAGCGAGGTAGCGAAAGGAAACAGACGAAAGAATGGCCCAAACCACCCACATACGCATATATATACATGAAGGCCCACACACGCACATATACATATATATACACATGTACATATTCATACATGCTGCCTTCATCCATTTCCGTCGTCACCCTACCAATGAAATAACATAACTCCCTCCCCCTCCAGCGAGGTAGCGCCAGGAACAGACAAAAAAAGGCTACATTCGTTCACACTCAGTCTCTAGCTGTCATGTATAATGCACTGAAACCACAGCTCCCTTTCCACATCCAGGCCCCACAGACCTTTCCATGATTTACCCCAGACGCTTCACATGCCCTAGTTCAGTCCAATGACAGCAAGTCGACCTCGGTATACCACATCGTTCCAATTCACTCTATTCCTTGCACGCCTTTCACCCTCCTGTACGTTCAGGCCCCGATCTTTTTCACTCCATCCTTCCACCTCCAATTTGGTCTCCCGCCTCTCCTTGTTCCCTCCACCTCTGACACATATATTCTTTTTGTCAATCTTTCTTCACCCATTCTCTCCACATGTCCAAATCATTTCAACACACTCTCTTCTGCTCTCTCAACCACACTCTTTATATTTCCACACCATTCTCTTAACCCTACATTACTTACTCGATCAAACCATCTCACACCACATATTGTCCTCAAACATTTCATTACCAACACATCCACCCTCATCCGTACAACCCTATCTATAGCCCATGCCTCGTAACCATATAACATTGTTGGAACTACTATTCCTTCAAATATGCCTATTTTTGCTCTCCGAGATAACGCTCTCCTCTTCCACATTCTCCATCGCTCCTAGAACCTTCGCCCCCTATCCCACCCTGTGACTCACTTCCATCATTCTATCTGTTGCTAAGTCCACTCCCAAGTATCTAAAGCACTTCACTTCCTCCAATTTTTGTCCATTCAAACTTACCTCCCAGTTAACTTGTCTCTCAACCGTACTGAACCTAATAACCTTACTCTTATCCACATTTACTCTCAACTTTTTCCTTTCACACACTTTTCCAAACTCCGTCACCAACCTCTGCAGTTTCTCAGACGAATCAGCCACCAAGGCTGTATCATCGGGGAACATCTCACTCACTCCCCAGGCCCTCTCACACACAACAGACAGCATACTCGCCCCTCTCTCCAAATCTCTTACATTTACCGCCCTAACCACCCCATCCATAAACAAATTAAGCAACCATGGGGACATCACACATCCCTGCCGCAAACCGACATTCACTGGGAACCAATCACTCTCCTCTCTTCCAACTCGAACACTTGCCTTACATCCTTGGTAAAAACTTTTCGCTATTTCCAGCAACTGACCGCCCACACCATATACTTTTAAAACCTTCCACAAAGCATTTCTATCAACCCCATCATATGCCATCTCCAGATCCATAAATGCTACATACAAATCCATCTGTTTTTCCAAGTATTTCTCACATATATTCTTCAAAGCAAACACCTGATCCACACATCCTCTACCACTTCTGAAACCACACTGCTCTTCCCCAATCTGATGCTCTGTACATGCCTTCACCCTCTCAATCAATACCCTCCCATATAATTTACCAGGAATACTCAACAAACTTATGCCTGTATAGTTTGAACA
The DNA here is from genome assembly GCF_036320965.1 of Panulirus ornatus. NCBI lineage: Eukaryota > Metazoa > Arthropoda > Malacostraca > Decapoda > Palinuridae > Panulirus > Panulirus ornatus. The sequence continues at coordinate 16,357,579 of NC_092267.1, read as the reverse complement.
CTCGCCTTTATCCCCTTCGTACAATGGCACTATGCATGCATTCCGCCAATCCTCTGGCACTTCACCACGGTCCATACATGCACTGAATATCCTTAACAAACAATCAACAACACAGTCACCCCCTTTTGTTTATGAATTCCACTGCAATACCATCCAAACCCACCGCCTTGCTGCATTTCATCTTCTGCAAAGCTTTCACTACGTCTTCTATCTTCACCAAACCATTCTCCCTGACCCTCCCACTTCGCACACCACACCCACCAAAGCACCCTATATCTGCCATTTTATCATCAAATACATTCAACAAACCTTCAAAATACTCACTACATCTCCTCACATCACCACTACTTGTCATCACCACCCCATTAGCCTCCTTCACGGATGTTCCCATTTGTTCTCTTGTCTTACGCACATTATTTACCTCCTTCCACAACATCTTTTTATTCTCTCTAAAATTTAATGGTACTCTCTCAACCCAACTCTCATTTGCCCTCTTTTTCAACTCTTACACCTTACTCTTGACCGCCTGTCGTTTTCTTTTATACATCTCCCAGTCATTTGCACTACTTCCCTGCAAGTATCATCAAGACGCCTCTCTTTTCTCTTTCACCAACAACCTTACTTCTTCATTCCACCACTCACTACCCTTTCTAATCTGCCCACCTCCCAATTTTCTCATGCCACATGAATCCTTTGCGTTCGCCATCACTGCTTCCCTAAATACATCCCATTTCTCACCCACTCCCCTCATGACATTTGCTCTCACCTTTTGTCATTCTACACTCAATCTCTCCTGGTATTTCCTCACACAAGTCTCCTTTCCAAGCTCACTTACTCTCACCACTCTCTTCTCCCCAACATTCTCTCATCTTTTCTGAAAATCTCTACCATTCTTGACCTTCGCCTCCACAAGACAGTCATCAGACATCCCTCCAGTTGCCCCTCTCAGCACATTAACATCCAGAAGTCTCTCTTTTACACGCCTATCAATTAACACGTAATTCAGTAATGCCCTTTGACCATCTCTCCCACTCACATACGTACACTTATGTATATCTCTGAACACCCCATGTGTACCAATTATACCCTCAACTGCCACATTACTTACCTTCGCATTTAAATCACCCATCACCAAAACCCGGTCTCGTGCATCAAAGCTGCTAACACAGCACACTCAGCTGCTCCCAAAACACCTGTCTCTCATGATCTTTCTTCTCATGACCAGGTGCGTAGGCACCAATAATCACCCATCTCTCTACATCCACTTTCAGTTTTACAGACATCAATCTAGAGTTTACTTTCTTACACTCTATCACATACTCCCACAACTCCTTCTTCAGGAGTATTGCTAACCCTTCCTTAGTTCTTCTCCTCTCACCAGACTCTACTATGTGGTTACACCTTCAATGACAAAATCTTTTAGGCATATCGTTAGTGAACGAAAAGGAGTACAACTCCGTTGAACTTCTCCTTCCAAAGGAGTCCACCTATTTCCTGCCACTAATACTGCCGCAGCTCGTCGTCCCCTGCATACCACGCTGCTATAGTTCTATCTATCCCATGCACGCCTCTCACCCTCCTGCATCCTCCCATCTCCTAGTTGGTCTACCCCTGCCCTCTACTCCCTCCCGTTCTGACATGCATGTCCTCTTGGTCATCTCTTTTCGCTCATCCTCTCCAAATGTCCAAACTATTTAAGTGCATCCTCTTCACCTCTCTCAAAGCTACTCAAAGGGTTGCACCGTCGTGCGCTTGGACTGTACCGTCGTGTTGAAGCATCGCCCCGTCGTACACAAGTATCGCCCCGTCGTGCACAAGCATCGCCCCGTCGTGGAAAAGCAAAGCCCCGTCGTGCTCAAGCATCGCCCCGTCGTGCTCAAGCAACCCCCCTTCATGCTCTAGCATCGCCCCGTCGTGCACAAGCATCGCCCCGTCGTGCTCGAGCATCGCCCCGTCGTGCTCAGGCATCGCCCCGTCGTGCTCAAGCATCGCCCCGTCGTGCTCAAGCATCGCCCCGTCGTGCTCAAGCAACCCCTCTTCATGCTCAAGCATCGCCCCGTCGTGCACAAGCATCGCCCCGTCGTGCTGAAGCATCGCCCCGTCGCGCACAAGCATCGCCCCTTCGTGCTCAAGCATCGCCCCGTCGCGCACAAGTATCGCCCCTTCGTGCTTAAGCGTCGCCCCGTCGTGCTCAGGCTTCGCCCCGTCGTTCGAGTGAGGGGTGATAACCAGCGTCCCCCCCCCCCCCCATCCTCTCCTGTGGGCAGCCAGTGGACGCACCACGCCCACACCGTCATGGGCGAAGTTCGAGCTTTAAAGGGCTCTTGAACACGACGGTACGACCCCTCGAGCACGACGGTACAACCCTTGAGCACGACGGTACGACCCTTGAGCACGACGGCACGACCCCTCGAGCACGACGGCAGAACACGAACACAAAGATACGACCGCTGAATACGACGGTAGGACCCTTAAGCACGACGGCAGAACACGAGCACAGAGGTACGACCGGTGAGCACGACGGTACGACCCCTTTAGTACGACGGCAGAACACGAACACAAAGGTGCGACCGCTCAGCACGACGGTACGACCCTTGAGTACGACGGCAGAACACGAGCACAAAGGTACGACCGCTGAGCACGACGGTACGACCCTTGAGCACGACGGTACGACCCTAGAGCACGACGGTAAGACCCTTGAGCACGACAGTACGACCCTTGAGCACGACGGTACGACCCCTCCAGTACGACGGCAGAACACAAGCACAAAGGTACGACCCTTGAGCACTACGGCAGAACACGAGCACGACGGTACGACCCTTGAGCACGACGGCAAAACACGAGCACAAAAGTGCGACCTCTGAGCACGACGGTACGACCCTTGAGCACGACGGTACGACCCTTGAGCACGACGGTAAGACCCTTGAGCACGACAGTACGACCCTTGAGCACGACGGTACGACCCCTCCAGTACGACGGCAGAACACAAGCACAAAGGTACGACCCTTGAGCAAGACGGTACGACCCTTGAGCACGACGGTAAGACCCTTGATCACGACGGTACGACCCTTGAGCACGACGGTACGACCCTTGAGCACTACGGCAGAACACGAGCACAAAGGTGCGACCGCTGAGAACCACGGTACGACCCTTGAGCACGACAGTACGACCCTTGAGCACGACGGTACGACCCCTCCAGTGCGACGGCAGAACACAAGCACAAAGGTACGACCCTTGAGCAAGACGGTACGACCCTTGAGCACGACGGTAAGACCCTTGGGCACGGCGGTACGACCCTTGAGCACGACGGTACGACCCTTGAGCACTACGGCAGAACACGAGCACAAAGGTGCGACCGCTGAACACCACGGTACGACCCTTGAGCACGACAGTACGACCCTTGAGCACGACGGTACGACCCCTCCAGTACGACGGCAGAACACAAGCACAAAGGTACGACCCTTGAGCAAGACGGTACGACCCTTGGACACGACGGTACGACCTTTAAGTAGGTTAACCCAACCTCTGACCTTCCCTTTTCAGGACCGGGTCAAATGACCATTCCCACACGCCTGGGTGGTAAGGGTCGTGGGGTCGGGTCATCAAATAGAAAACCCCGCCTTGTATCAAAGTCCCACCACATCCCGTTTTCTATCAGCTGGACATGGTCTCCTGGTGTCGTACGTGCTGAACAGAAAACCAGTACATCTCCTTCGCTGCAAATGAGTTTAATTCATTTCTCATCACTCTTATCTGACTCTCTTATCTATGCGATATTCCCTTTCTCCCCCCCCCCCCCCTCGCTTCCGCTATTCCCCCTCGTTGACTGCTAACAACCTTATCCACGTCCCCCCCCCCCTCAAACAAGGTCGTTACGGTTCGAATGGGTCGTTACCCGTAGTTCATGAAGAGGGAACCAAACGGGTGTGGCCGAGACAAACTCGAGGAATCAAAGAAAAAAATGGGTAGTTTGTCGTCATGAAACAACCCCAACTAGCAGTTCGGTGATTATCCGATGGTCGGGTGATTATCTGAGGACTGGATGCTCATCGTAAGATTAGGAGAGGATCAGTCTAGGATTGGATAATCAACGCATGATTGGCTAATCAGCATAATGATTATAAAGTATGTGATATGTATGTGATAAAGTATGTGATATGTATGTGATAAAGTATGTGATATGTATGTGATAAAGTATGTGATATGTATGTGATAAAGTATGTGATATGTATGTGATAAAGTATGTGATATGTATGTGATAAAGTATGTGATATGTATGTGATAAAGTATGTGATATGTATGTGATAAAGTATGTGATATGTATGTGATAAAGTATGTGATATGTATGTGATAAAGTATGTGATATGTATGTGATAAAGTATGTGATATGTATGTGATAAAGTATGTGATATGTATGTGATAAAATATGTGATATGTATGTGATAAAGTATGTGATATGTATGTGATAAAGTATGTGATATGTATGTGATATGTATGTGATAAAATATGTGATATGTATGTGATAAAGTATGTGATATGTATGTGATAAAGTATGTGATATGTATGTGATAAAATATGTGATATGTATGTGATAAAGTATGTGATATGTATGTGATAAAGTATGTGATATGTAAGTGATAAAGTATGTGATATGTATGTGATAAAGTATGTGATATGTATGTGATAAAGTATGTGATATGTATGTGATATGTATGTGATATGTATGTGATAAAGTGATATGTATGTGATAAAGTATGTGATATGTATGTGATATGTATGTGATAAAATATGTGATATGTATGTGATAAAGTATGTGATATGTATGTGATAAAGTATGTGATAAAGTATGTAATATGTATGTGATAAAGTATGTGATATGTATGTGATATGTATGTGATATGTATGTGATAAAATATGTGATATGTATGTGATAAAGTATGTGATATGTATGTGATATGTATGTGATATGTATGTGATAAAATATGTAATATGTATGTGATAAAGTATGTGATATGTATGTGATAAAGTATGTGATATGTATGTGATAAAGTATGTGATAAGTCGTGTTCATCCCCCCCATGCAATTCCACAGAGGTAATATGCAGTAATAATCTACGTGGCCAGAGGGCGCAATTAATCAATAATCATGTATTTCGTTGACCTGGTGACTGATTAACTGATTAATCACCTGGTATATGCACTTAAGGTACACCACGGTACAATGTCCCTAGTCACAGTGGCAAACGGTACACCACCCCCTCCCTAAACGGTACACCTCCCCCTCCCCAAACGGTACACCTCCCCCTCCCCAAACGGTACACCGTCCCTTCCCCAAACGGTACACCTTCCCTTCCCCAAACGGTACACCACCCCCTCCCCAAACGGTACACCGTCCCTTCCCCAAACGGTACAACTCCCCCTCCCCAAACGGTACAGTATCCTTAGTCAAAGTGGAAAACGGTACATCAATCCCTCCCCAAACGGTACCATATCCCTAGTCGAAGTAGCAAACGGTACACCACCCCCTCCCCAAACGGTACACCACCCCTTCCCCAAACGGTACACCGTCCCTTCCCCAAACGGTACACCACCCCCTCCCCAAACGGTACACCACCCCCTCCCCAAACGGTACACCCTCCCTTCCCCAAACAGTACACCACCCTTCCCCAAACGGTACACCTCCCCCTCCCCAAACGGTACAGTATCCTTAGTCAAAGTGGAAAACGGTACATCAATCCCTCCCCAAACGGTACACCCTCCCTTCCCCAAACAGTACACCACCCTTCCCCAAACGGTACACCTCCCCCTCCCCAAACGGTACAGTATCCTTAGTCAAAGTGGAAAACGGTACATCAATCCCTCCCCAAACGGTACCATATCCCTAGTCGAAGTAGCAAACGGTACACCACCCCCTCCCCAAACGGTACACCCTCCCTTCCCCAAACGGTACACCACCCCCTCCCCAAACGGTACACCCTCCCTTCCCCAAACGGTACACCACCCCTTCCCCAAACGGTACACCGTCCCTTCCCCAAACGATACACCACCCCCTCCCCAAACGGTACACCGTCCCTTCCCCAAACAGTACACCACCCTTCCCCAAACGGTACACCGTCCCTTCCCCAAACGGTACACCTCCCCCTCCCCAAACGGTACATCCTCCCTTCCCCAAACGGTACACCGTCCCTTCCCCAAACGGTACACCACCCCTTCCCCAAACGGTACACCGTCCCTTCCCCAAACGGTACACCACCCCTTCCCCAAACGGTACACCGTCCCTTCCCCAAACGGTACATCATCCCTCCCCAAACGGTACACCCTCCCTTCCCCAAACAGTACACCACCCTTCCCCAAAACGGTACACCTTCCCTTCCCCCAAACGGTACGATGCACAGAGATCAACACGGGGCGTTCAAATGAACGAAGAACGCCGTCTCCTCACAAGGCGCTGGGCGTTCACCGTACCTCAACAACCACCATTGCTATTTCACAACTGCTGTGGAAAATAAAACTCCACAGCGAGTTGATTAATATTCAACCACTTCTGGGGGGGTAGGTCAGCCAAGCACAGCTCAGTCATGGCCTGTGGGGGAGCAGCACACACACACACACACACACACACCCTTCCCCTTCCTTCCCTCCCCCAAACCACCCCCGCCTATCACCTCCCGCTTCTTGTAAATCACGCCCCCCCCCCAAACAAGGTAATTAGGTAAGAACCACGCCGAACCATCCACATATCATCAACTAATTTGGTAAATCATCCTTACCCCCTCTCCCCCCCAAGGGTCAGATAATTAGGGTGGGCTAGAGATAAAGACGAGGCACAACTTGGACGAGCCAGGCCCCCAGGCCCAGGGCCCTTCCCTCCCCGCGCCCCCATCAGTCAACATTTGCCACGCCATGTTAGAGCGCGCCTTCATCAGCCCCACCGCTCCCCTTCGCTCACCCGCCGCCATCACCTTTCCCATCGACCCATTCCAACACACACACATCCCCCTAAGTCGACTCCCCATCGCTTCGACAGACACTCCACAATATCTCTTAAACACACCTATATATAAACACGTCTTCATGCCTGAAACATCTATTTAATAAAAAGAAAGAAGCAGTCGTCGAGATCCTTCGCTACCCGCCGACGGAGACGAAAAGATGTGGGAAAACGCCTCTGCACTGCGGAACGGCCATAACGCAATAGAAAATGGCCGGAATGGGAGAAAATGTGTGCTTATTGAATTACACCATCGATTAAGCCGATTTCCTAAATGGAGAGGCGGATACGCTGCCTGATTGGTCGACCGGTCACAAATCATCCAATCAGCGTCAAGAGGGCGAGTGGAGTCCTTTTTTTTTTTTACCCTTCCCTCCCTCATCCTCCCTCCCTTCCCTTCATATTTATAAGTTAAAGTGTCGTTTGGCCTACTTATGACGAGCTGGGGAAACAAAAAAACAACAAAAAAAAACCTCCATCTTCAAAACTTGGAATAACAGAAGAGGGGGAACATCATCATGTGTCTAGAACCATCGACATCAAACCCTCTTTAAAGGAACTGGACACACAAAAAATAATCACCTTTATTACACCAATTACAATCGCGCATCTCTAAAATCGCCCGAGGTGGTGTCGTTACGAGCGGGCGGGGCAGAAGAACAACAGAAAACCACAATAATCAAAAGCAGTGACAGTCCAGGTCGTTCAAAAACTCGGTAAAATCGATGAGTTTCAAAAAAAAAAAATACTTGAGGAGAGCGAAGCGAAATCTTGACTGGGCTGCGTTTAAGTCCATCCATCAAGGCACAAATTAAGTTACACACCATCGCCGTGGGAGAGGAGGAGGAGGAGGAGGAAGCAAGAACCGCGCTGCCAGCCTCACGACGCCGCTGCCGGCCGCACGACGATGCCACAGCCGCTCGCTGTTGCCAGCCGCACGATGCCCTCGCCGCCGCTGACGCTGCCAGGCGTACGATGCCGCTGCCGCCACCAGCCACTGGTCATCCCCGCAGGCTATAAAAGCCGCCAAATTCACTCTCCAGGGGTCATTCTCGCCAGGTGGCAGGCCCCGTGAGACGTGTCGATGGCGTACAAAAAAAAAAATAATGTACAGGAATTCTTCAAATGTAGAAATAGCTGTAGAGATATTATATATATATATATATATATATATATATATATATATATATATATATATATATATATATATATATATATATATGATAATAGCTGGTATTTCTTATATCATTTCTATCGCTTCCTAACTTCCCCGAGCAAGCCCATTGAATAAATACAACTGTATCCTTCACGACTAGAAGTGGTAATCAAATAATATATATATTTTTTTTTTTTTTTGCTTTGTCGCTGTCTCCCGCATTTGCGAGGTAGCGCAAGGAAACAGACGAAAGAAATGGCCCAACCCACCCCATACACATGTATATACATACACGTCCACACACGCAAATACATATATATATATATATATATATATATATATATATATATATATATATATATACACATATATATATATATATTCTTAACGTATAACTTCCGAGAGAGAATAGGTGAAAAATACGAAATACCAAACGTGTTGTATCAAAACAGAAAGGAGAAGAAAAGAGCGAGAGAGTGGAGGGCGAAGTGAGTTGTATTAAAATACATCAGAGAGCAGGGCGAATCACGACCAACTCCCGCTCCCGCTGATAATATGTGGCGGGCCCAGCGGCATGATAGTGCTGAGCGCGACGCGCCACGCCACCACCCCCGACACAAGACCCACGACCCGCCCAGCCAATACCCGCCCTTAGACGCGACCCCCCCGTGTGGGCGTGTGTGTGGAGGAGGAGGAGGAGGGGGCTGCTTTCTCCCCGCGGGGCATCATCGCCCTATCACAACAATCCATTCTTGAACGCAAAATTCCCATCTACGTTACCGGGGATAATACGAACCGGGGTGAGGGTGTGTGTGCTATACCGCGCCACCAACCACGGTCGAAAATCCCATTTCCGAGCGCTTGCACGTCGGCCGAGCCTTCCGTCCGGGGCGGAACACGCCTGACGGGGGGCGCGCCCCTCTCCCTCCCCCGCCGCGGTGGCGTGGGAGGTAAAGTGTGACTGCCTTCTACAAAAATGCAAATAAAGGAGTAGCCTTTTAGCGCGGCCATATTGCAGTAATGGGCGTGTATAGCGGGGAGTTAGCGAGGGGCGCGCGCGGGAGGCAGCACTTCATACATCATAGAAAATGGGGTCACTTGAAGGAGAGACAGCGCCATTTGGTACAGCGCTTCTTTCCTCTTGTTCCCCGGGCTTTCCAGACCGCGTCTTCTCCACTCTACAGCGATGCCCTCCGGTCTATTGCGTGTGTGTGTGTGTGTGTGTGTCTGTGTCCCGGACGGTAATAACCCGTTCACTTTCCTACGGAAATGCCGATAAATTCGCTACGAATCCTTGAAGATAAAGATTCCAACCTTGGGTACACTACACGAGACCTTTTTATTATATGTAGATCACCTATTCGGAAGGAAAAAAAGGGGGAGGCACTTACATATTTTCTTTTTATTGTCGTATTACCATAAAACTGGAGTGGACTTAGTACGTACAGAAGACGGCGATGTCGGTAAACTGTGCAGCAACGTTTTCCTCATCTTCAGTGCCACGCTCAAGCTCTACGAAAGTGAACTCGGTGTCAAATCACCTTCATCATCATGACATGACCCGCGCGTTATCTCATCCGACAGTTTAGGGTCGTGGGTCAAAGACCCCCGAGCGGGCACGACACGACGAAGACGACGAGTGTAATCATGCAACGACCTACCATGCCAGAATTGGCGCGGCAACGCCCGTACCGTCAACACTATCGGCGTGGTCGACCCATCTTGCCCCACACACGTCTACCCGGGTATCAGTTCCGGCAGTGAGTTGATGATCCGCTGGTTCACAACCTCGAAGCACAACCTGTGCTTCTCAACGTCCCACCATGAGACTTCCGGCTCTTCCATCTCCGATGACATGGTCTTTATCTCCCTTCGGCAGGAGTTTCCAGAGTACTGCGAGGGGTTGCTCCTTCGGCAGGACTCCCAAGGGACATCGCCAAAGCCTTGTCCCCTGGAGCAGCTTCTGCTATATGGGACTACGGTCACGCCTCCTGCAGCGCAAAACAGCAACTTTTTTCCACTCACTCAGGACCTCGGCAATGTCTACTCCCTTTCACAGACGCTCCACGAGACCCGGCTCGCAAACTGCCCTCCCACAGAACGCGTAGATCACCCTCTGCACCTACAGGAGCACCAGGGAAGCCCCTGCTGACCACATCTCGTCTCGTCTTACCTCCGGTTTCTTACCTATTCCTACACCATTTGATCCTCATCGCCTTTGCGATCAAATAAACTGTTCTTCCTTCGCGTTTCCGTCGCCATCTCTCATTCCTCCTCATCAAACGAAACACACGCAGACCATCTCGATCAACGCCGGCAGACCCCGCGAGCTCGAGAGGACCCGTGATGCAAGAGGCCCTGTCTGGTATATACCCCCCCAACGAGACAAACCCACAGTTCACACTGGCGGAAGCCGCCCTGGCCGTCACAAGTACATCAAGACACCCGGGAATCGATACCCTCCCACCAAAAATCAAGCCTCAAGTAATGAACACAAAATCGGGAGGCGAATGCGGGAATAAGAGCCACATTCCGCTTCGTTTGGGGTCTTCGTAACGTCTTTTTAACGATAACTTACGACTCCTGGAGGAGTGGCTGAGGGTGGCGATGTGTTAAGGTCCCCACAGCGCGCCTTCTTCCCCCCCCACACACACTCACACACACACACACTACCCACACCCGTGCCGTACGTGCAAGGGTCCTCTATACCTTCCGTGCACGGCGGTTGGATTCTCGAGCACGACTTGTACGGCCTCTGAGCACGACGGTACGATCCTTGGGCACGACGGTATGACCCTTGAGCACGACGATACGACCCTTGAGCACGACGGTACGACCCTTGAGCACGACGATGGTACGGCTCCTGAGCACGACGGTATGGTCTTTCAGCACGACGATACGGCCCTTGAAAACGACGGTACGACCCTTGAGCACGACGACGGTACGGCTCCTGAGCAAGACGGTATGGTCTTTGAGCACGACGGTATGGTCTTTGAGCACGACAATACGGCCCTTGAAAACGACGGTACGACCCTTGAGCACGACGGTGACACGACCCTTGAGCACGACGGTACGACCCTTGAACACGACGGTACGACCCTTGAGCACGACGGTGACACGACCCTTGAGCACGACGGTATGGCCCTTGGATACGATGGTATGGCCTTTGAGCACGACGGTATGGCCCCTGAGCACGACCGTATGGCCTTTGAGCACGACGGTATGGCCCCTGAGCACGACGGTATGGTCCTTGGATACGACGATATGGCCTTTGAGCACGACGGTATGGCCCCTGAGCACGACGATACGGCCCTTGAGCACGACGATACGGCCCTTGAGCACGATGGTACGGCCCTTGAGCATGACGGTGGCACGACCCTTGAGCACTGTCGTGCTCAAGACCTTACCGTCGTGCTCAAGGATCGTACCGTCGTGCTCAATGGCAGTACCATCGTGCTCAAGGACCGTACCGTCGTGCTCAAGGGTCGTACCATCGTGCTTAAGGGTCGTACCATCGTGCTCAATGGTCGTACCGTCGTGCTCAATGGCCGTACCGTCGTGCTCAAGGACCGTACCGTCGTGCTCAAGGGCCGTACCGTCGTCGTGCTCAAGGATCGCACCGCTGAACTCAACTCCTCACTAAATCTCATTTACCGGGAAATAAATGTAAGTAACCAAGTTATCCGAAGACCCTGTAATTATGTTGTCAGCAGTGACAACACAAGCCAACCACACCCGCTTCGGAAACGAGAGGCTGTCGCCTGCCTCTGCTCCTCCTCCCCCCGCAGGGTGGGGTCGTCCATACACACCCGCTGACGTGACGAGGCGGGCGGGTGTTCGAACCCTGGGAAAGGCGACAGAGGGGGAGCTGGGGAGCGAGTCTACCACCTCCCACACACGCATATATACATACATAGAGCATCGCCTGTGTTTCAACTCTGGGCAATACAGAGCTATGTCACGGTAAACACCAGTTGTTTACATCTTGCCCTTGATACAAGCAGGTGACCTGGAATTCTCTTAAAGTCCCCCCCATACCTGCACTGTGCCGGGGTTCGAACCCTCGCCCAGGGAGCAATTGGACACGACGAAGCTGATGTGTGTGTCTCTCAACCACTTCGCCAACCCTACACAACACACACCTGCTGACCACACCTGACAACACACACACCTGACCTGTGCTAATCAAGGCACAGGTTATCCAATCTTGACCACACCACCTCCTCCCTGGCGGTGTAGCTCCAATCACATGACAGGTCATGACCCCATGCCTGGGATCAATACCATGGTCAACACTACACCTGAGGGGGCCGTATGCAGAAATTAGAATGCTTAAGTATGCTTAACCCCAAAGAATTTTACTTAACTTTAAGAATTTTGCTAAGCATGTTTCTGAAAGCTGCCCTACGCTGAAGTATTTGCTTAGCAGACGACAAATATCGACCCAAACTGCATTTCATAATTCTTGAATATCATACTTGAGTTTTGCTAAGCGTCGTGCTTAGTCCTTTTCTGTGTGGCACTCCAAGTCACTTGCTCAGCTAAGCATAAAAATAAGCAGAAATCTAAGAATTTTTCTGCATACGGCCCCTTTGTGTTGACCGTCTGGCCTACCTACACCACACAGCAGGAAGCTGGACATCGGCTGTCAACAATGTCTTTTCTCACACGGATAAGTGAATGACGTCATGCGCTGAGGACCTGACAGTGCATTCCTCCACATCCTTCAATGCTGTCCCTTCTTCTCTCACTCGACCTGCACCTCGTCTCGATACCACTTCTTCAACGAACTTGGACAGGATACCTCAGTGTGGGTAGACGACATCTTGGTGGGTTGAATGCTTCCAAGACCCAGTTTCTACCCATCTCTCGATCGAAAACTCCTCACAACTCTTGTTCCCTCCTTCGACGGTGCTTTAATTCCACTTCTAGACCCACCATATTAACGCCACCATATTACAGGAAATAGCTAAGTCTGCCTCTAAGAAACTGGGAATCCTGTTTAGATGTCGAAATTTCTTTTCTTCCGAAAAGTTGCTCCGTTTATGCAAGGGTTTGCTCCGTCCTGGTATGGAGTGCTGCCCTCACATCTGGGGTGGTCCTAGCTGTGCATCCTTGCTTGACAGAGTCGAGTCGAAAGCGGTCCGACTCATAAACAGCCCAAGGCCTAACTTCCAAACTTGACCCCCCCTTGCCCTACGCCGCCATGGTGGTTCACTTTCCCTCTTCTATAAGTATTACTTTGTTTTTTTGCTCCCGAGAGCTGGCTGCTTGTGTGCCCCCCACCACCACTAGCTAGACCACGCAATACTCGGCAATCCGCTGCGTCACATGATGACTGTGTGGCCGTCGGCAACTCAAGGGTGGGCCGTTTTGATAACTGTTTCTTCCCCTACACCTCGAAGCTTTGGAACTCTCTACCTTCTCGTGCTTTTCCCAATAACTATGACCTAGCATATTCTAAAAGACAGGTTTTTTTTTTTTCACTTCCTCCAAAATTCATAAATGCTTTCTTTATCTTCTACTTTCCCCTGTCATTAACCTTTCCATTTCTCAGTTAAGGCCCGGCCTTGATGTATGGACTTTCGCCCGTGGCTGGAGCCACAAAAAGAAAGAAAAAAATAGATTTTTTTTTAGTGTCTCTGGACCCAACCTGCGAACGCAAAGTCACCCTCGTCAGCATCGTCTTTGCCCCTAAAAAGGAGCCTGCCTTACCACGCTCCCGCTTGGAGCGCAGCCCCGAAGCTGTGAGAGCCCCACAAGGGAGATTCCAGGATTACACGCACGCATTCACGAGCCACCAGGGGTCGGGGGACGGGCAAAGGTTCGAATCCTAGATGAGGCAGCCGGTACACAGTCAACCCAGCTGTTCATCCTTCCTTAACGGTTGGGTCGATAAATTGGGTAAGTGGTTTATGCTTGGGCATATGCCAATACGGTATCACAATACGATTATAATATCATGTTAGGTGTGAATTAAAAAACGTAATACAGAGGGAATATCACATAATGACCAACATAATTAAAAAACTTAAAACAAATAGGATTTAAATCAAGGATTATCAAAATAAAAACCTCGTTATAAAACTTAAAACAAATAGGATATAAATCAAGGATTATCAAAATAAAAACCTCGTTATAAAACTTAAAAACCTAATGGATAAAAGCCTCATTATAAAACTTAAAAACCTAAAAGATAAAAACCTCATTATAAAACTTAAAAACCTAATGGATAAAGACCTTATCATAAACCTAAAAACTTAATGGATAAAAACCTTATTATAAAACTTAAAAAACCTAAGGGATAAAAACCAAAGACCTTATCATAAAACTAAAAACTTAATGGATAAAAACCTCATTACAAATCTTAAAAACCTAAAGGATAAAAACCTCATTATAAATAAAACTTAAAAACTTAATGGATAAAAACCTCATTGTAAAACTTAAAAATCAGGAATATCAAAGTAAAAACCCAAAACTGAAACCTTAAACCTAAGGGGTTTCAAATCGATATTAAGGAATTTATTGAGAAGTAAAAATTATTTACAAGATATTTATCAAATGTAAATCAATACAGAAATTCTGACTTAAGGGAGGGGGGGGTGAGACCCATGTTTAAGGGGGGAGGGAGGGGAGGGGGTCGCTCCATAACCCCTGTGGGGGTCCTTGCTGACTTAAGGGGGGGTGGTGAGACCCATGTTTAAGGGGGGGTGAGACCCATGTTTAAGGGGGGGTGAGACCCATGTTTAAGGGGGGAGGGGAGGGGGTCGCTCCATAACCCCTGTGGGGGTCCTGAGTACCCTTTGGTGGGAAGGGGTAGGGAAGAGAGGAGGAGGGAGTGAGGGAGGGAGGGGGGGTGGGGGAGAGACGACCGAAGGTGGGCTGGTAGGGGGGGAGAGGGAGAGGAGGGAAGGGGGGGAAGGGGGGAGACGACCGAAGGTTGGGTTGGAGGTGGGGAGGGGGGGGACTTCATAACCCCCTGTAGGGGGGGTCTTGATTATCCTGGGTGGGGAGGGGGTTGGGGTAGGGCGGAGGGAAGGAGGAGGGGGAGGGAAGGAGGGGGAGGGAAGGAGGGGGGAGGAGGGGGGTGGTGGGGGGTGGGGTATGTTCGTGAACATCATCCTGGAGGAGGGGGAGGGAGGGGGGAGGAAGAGGGGGAGGAGGGGGAGGGGGAGGGAGAGGAGGAGGGGGACACGAGGAGGGGGGGGGAGGAGGGGGACACGAGGAGGGGGAGGAGGGGGGAGGGGGACACGAGGAGGGGGAGGGGAAGGGGGAAAGAGAGACGACGTCTGGTGTGGTGACGTAACTTTCAAGGCGGTGATGGGGTTGGGGGTACGACCCTGGTGATGGACGACCATGGGAGGGGGATACGACCCCCTGGTGTTGGACGACCATGGAAGGAAGATACGACCCCCTGGTGATGGACGACCATGGGAGGGGGGTACGACCCTGGTGTTGGACGACCATGGAAGGGGGATACGACCCTGGTGATGGACGACCATGGAAGGGGGATACGACCCTGGTGATGGACGACAATGGGAGGATACGACTCTGGTGATGGACGACCACGGAAGGGGGGTACGACCCTGGTGATGGACGACAATGGGAGGATACGACTCTGGTGATGGACGACCACGGAAGGGGGGTACGACCCTGGTGATGGACGACCATGGAAGGGGGGATACGACCCCCTGGTTATGGACGACCATGGAAGGGGGATACGACCCTGGTGATGGACGACCATGGAAGGGGGGATACGACCCTGGTGATGGACGACCATGGAAGGGGGGATACGACCCTGGTGATGGACGACCATGAAAGGGGGATACGACCCTGGTGATGGACGACCATGGGAGGAGGATACGACCCTGGTGATGGACGACCATGGAAGGGGGGATACGACCCTGGTGATGGAGGACCATGGGAGGGGGATACGACCCTGGTGATGGACGACCATGGGAGGAGGATACGACCCTGGTGATGGACGACCATGGGAGGGGGGATACGACCCTGGTGATGGACGACCATGGGAGGGGGATACGACCCTGGTGATGGACGACCATGGGAGGGGGATACGACCCTGGTGATGGACGAACATGGAAGGAAGATACGACCCCCTGGTGATGGACAACTTTGGAAGGGGGATACGACCCTGGTGATGGACAACCATGGAGGGAAGATACGACCCCCTGGTGATGGACGACCATGAGAGGGGGATACGACCCTGGTGATGGACGACCATGGAAGGGGGATACGACCCTGGTGATGGACGAGCATGGGAGGGGGATACGACCCTGGTGATGGACGACCATGGAAGGGAGGATACGACCCTGGTGATGGACGACCTCGGAAGGGGGATACGATGCTGGTGAAAGACGACCATATAAAGGGGATACGACCCCGTTGATGGACGACCATGGGAGGGGAATACGACCCTGGGTTATGGACGACCACGGAATGGGGATACGACCCCCTGGTGATGGACGACCACGAAAGGGGGATACGACCCTGGTGATGGACGACCATGGGAGGGGATACGACCCTGGTGATGGACGACCATGGGAGGGGGATACGACTCTGGTGATGGACGACCATGGGAGGAGGATACGACTCTGGTGATAGACGACCACGGAAGGGGGATACGATCCTGGTGATGGACGACCATGGGAGGGGAGATACGACCCTGGTGATGGACGACCATGGAAGGGAGATACGACCCTTTTGATGGATGACCATGGGAGGGGGATACGACCCTGGTGATGGACGATCATGGAAGATACGACCCCCTGGTGATGGACGACCACGGACAAGAAGATGCGACCACCCTGGAGGGAGGGTACGACCCCGGTGATGGACGACCACGGGAGGAAGATACGACCCCCCTGGTGATGGACGACCACGGGAGAAAGATACGACCCCCCTAGTGATGGACGGCCACGGACAAGAAGATGCGACCACCCGTGGAGGGAGGGTACGACCCCGGTGATGGACGACCACGGGAGGAAGATACGACCCCCCTGGTGATGGACGACCACGGGAGGAAGATACGACCCCCCTAGTGATGGACGACCGCGGACAAGAAGATGCGACCACCGTGGAGGGAGGGTACGACCCCGGTGATGGACGAGTATGGGAGGGAGGTACGACCTGCGGGTGATGGACGACCACGGGAGGAAGATACGACCCCCCTAGTGATGGACGACCACGGACAAGAAGATGCGACCACCCGTGGAGGGAGGGTACGACCCCGGTGATGGACGAGTATGGGAGGGAGGTACGACCTGCGGGTGATGGACGACCCAGTGAGGTGGGTGGAGGGTGGTACGACCCCTGGGCGGCCGCTCGGCTTGGCCACACGCCTGACACGGTAATTACTTTCTGATGACATGACTTATGGTTTCCCTCCATCCTTGTCGCTAATACCCTCACGCCTCATCCCTCCCTCTAGCTTTATCTCCATCTTCATCTTCCATCTACCTTCAGTAAGTGCGCTTTATCTACATCTTTATCTTCCATCTCCCTACAGTGAGTACGCCTCATCCCTCCCTCTAGCTTTATCTCCATCTTTATCTTCCATCTCCCTACAGTGAGTACGCCTCATCCCTCCCTCTAGCTTTATCTCCATCCTCATCTTTCATCTACCTACAGTAAGTGCGCTTCATCCCTCCCTCTAGCTTTATCTCCATCTTCATCTTCCATCTCCCTACAGTAAGTGTGCCTCATCCTTCCCTCTAGCTTTATCTCCATCTTTATCTTCCATCTACCTACAGTAAGTACGCCTCATCCCTCCCTCTAGCTTTATCTCCATCTTTATCTTCCATCTACCTACAGTAAGTACGCCTCATCCTTCCCTCTAGCTTTATCTCCATCTTCATCTTCCATCTCCCTACAGTAAGTACGCCTCATCCCTCCCTCTAGCTTTATCTCCATCTTTATCTTCCATCTACCTACAGTAAGTACGCCTCATCCCTCCCTCTAGCTTTATCTCCATCTTTATCTTCCATCTACCTACAGTAAGTACGCCTCATCCTTCCCTCTAGCTTTATCTCCATCTTTATCTTCCATCTACCTACAGTAAGTACGCCTCATCCCTCCCTCTAGCTTTATCTCCATCTTTATCTTCCATCTACCTACAGTAAGTACGCCTCATCCCTCCCTCTAGCTTTATCTCCATCTTCATCTTCCATCTCCCTACAGTAAGTGTGCCTCATCCTTCCCTCTAGCTTTATCTCCATCTTCATCTTCCATCTCCCTACAGTAAGTGTGCCTCATCCCTCCCTCTAGCTTTATCTCCATCTTCATCTTCCATCTCCCTACAGTAAGTGTGCCTCATCCTTCCCTCTAGCTTTATCTCCATCTTCATCTTCCATCTCCCTACAGTAAGTGTGCCTCATCCCTCCCTCTAGCTTTATCTCCATCTTCATCTTCCATCTCCCTACAGTAAGTGTGCCTCATCCCTCCCTCTAGCTTTATCTCCATCTTCATCTTCCATCTCCCTACAGTAAATCACTCTCCCTCCTTAAGATTCACTCCCCCCCTCTCTCTCTCTCCCTCTCTCTCTCCAGATATTCTTTCCCTTCTTCCAACTCCATCTAGGTTTCCCCTCTATCCTCGCGCTCCATCTCCGTACCTGACCTCTCCTTCCATTCGTGGCAGTCATCCACAAATCACCCTAAACTCATCTCTCTTCCGTCCCTCATATCATCTTCAAACATCTCCTCGCTGATTGTATGACCGCTAAATTCGCCTCATCTTACTTCGAGCACTAACTTTATCTTCTCTTTATCTCTGTTCCTCCCTTTATCAATATCTTCACCATCCTTCCTACGCACATACGTATACTTATGTATATGTATGTATATGTATGTATATGTATTCCTAATCACCAATCCTTTTTCAGTACGCAACTCCACAAGCTCTTCACCATTTCCATTTACAGCACTGAACACCCCATGTACACCAATTGTACCCTTAACTGCCACATTATTCACCTTCGCATTCAAATCACCCATCACTATAACCCGGTCTCGTGCATCAAAACCACTAACACACTCACTCAGCTGCTCCCAAAACACTTGCCTCTCATGATCTTTCCTCTAATGGTCGAGTGCATGAGCACTTAGTAATCCCCCACCTCTCCCCATCCACTTTCATTTTTACCAACATCAGTCTAGAGTTCACTTCCTCACACCTTCTTCGTACACTCCCACAACTCCTGCTTCAGCAGTAGTGCGACTCCTTCCCTTGCTCTTGTCCTCTCCCTAACCCCTGACTTTACTCCCAAGACATTCCCAAACCACTCTTCCCCTTTACCCATGAGCTTCGTTTCACTCAGAGCCAAAACATCCAGGTTCCTTTCCTCAAACATACTACCTATCTCTCCTTTTTTCTCATCTTGGTTACATCCACACACATTCAGACACCCGAATATGAGCTTTCGAGGAGGATGAGCACTCCCCGCGTGACTCCTTCTTCTGTTTCTCCTTATAGAAATTGAAATACAGGCAGAGAGAGAGAGAGAGAGAGAGAGAGAGAGAGAGAGAGAGAGAGAGAGAGAGAGAGAGAGAGAGAGAGAGAGAGAGGTGGAATTCTTTGCCCGCCACTTCCTGGGACACACACACACACACACACCCATATATATATATATATATATATATATATATATATATATATATATATATATATATATATATATATGGATGGGGTTGTTAGGGAGGTGAAGTATGAAGTCTGTTGGGGATGATAGAGCTTGGGAAGTGAGTCAGTTGTTGTTCGCTGATGATACAGCGCTGGTGGCTGATTCATGTGAGAAACTGCAGAAGCTGGTGACTGAGTTTGGTAAAGTGTGTGGAAGAAGAAAGTTAAGAGTAAATGTGAATAAGAGCAAGGTTATTAGGTACAGTAGGGTTGAGGGTCAAGTCAATTGGGAGGTGAGTTTGAATGGAGAAAAACTGGAGGAAGTGAAGTGTTTTAGATATCTGGGAGTGGATCTGGCAGCGGATGGAACCATGGAAGCGGAAGTGGATCATAGGGTGGGGGAGGGGGCGAAAATTTTGGGAGCCTTGAAAAATGTGTGGAAGTCGAGAACATTATCTCGGAAAGCAAAAATGGGTATGTTTGAAGGAATAGTGGTTCCAACAATGTTGTATGGTTGCGAGGCGTGGGCTATGGATAGAGTTGTACGCAGGAGGATGGATGTGCTGGAAATGAGATGTTTGAGGAAAATGTGTGGTGTGAGGTGGTTTGATCGAGTGAGTAACGTAAGGGTAAGAGAGATGTGTGGAAATAAAAAGAGCGTGGTTGAGAGAGCAGAAGAGGGTGTTTTGAAATGGTTTGGGCACATGGAGAGAATGAGTGAGGAAAGATTGACCAAGAGGATATATGTGTCGGAGGTGGAGGGAGCAAGGAGAAGAGGGAGACCAAGTTGGAGGTGGAAAGATGGAGTGAAAAAGATTTTGTGTGATCGGGGCCTGAACATGCAGGAGGGTGAAAGGAGGGCAAGGAATAGAGTGAATTGGAGCGATGTGGTATACCGGGGTTGACGTGCTGTCAGTGGATTGAATCAAGGCATGTGAAGCGTCTGGGGTAAATCATGGAAAGCTGTGTAGGTATGTATATTTGCGTGTGTGGACGTATGTATATACATGTGTATGGGGGGGGGGTTGGGCCATTTCTTTCGTCTGTTTCCTTGCGCTACCTCGCAAACGCGGGAGACAGCGACAAAGTATAAAAAAAAAAAAAAAAAAAAAAAAAAAAAAAATATATATATATATATATATATATATATATATATATATATATATATATATATATATATATATATATATATAACAAGATACATAAAACATAGTTTTACATAAGTGATACCAAAAAACAAGCCATGTCCACACGAATGGACAGAACTCTGAGAAAAACCCTCCATTTCGCTATAACTCAAAAACACGACCTGTTTCCCGCGACAATGGATCATATCCTTCGCAATGCTACAAGACAGGGAGAGGCGGGATTATACACGCTCGCCCTCTTTGTTTATTTTTCCCCCTGGCGAATATTCTCCCTGGCACTCGCTTCTGGCGACGCACCATCGGTTGTAGGAGGAGGAGGAGGAGAGCAGCAGTGGCTGCGGCGAGGTCTCGTCATGGGAGCGGACCCGCTCGCTCGGGTGTTCAAACCTACCACTACATGTAAACAAAACAAGACAATATGGCATCTGGCAGGTGCTACACCTGTAATATGGCAGATGCTACACCTGTAATATGGCATCTGGCAGATGCTACACCTGTCATATGGCAGATGCTACACCTGTAATATGACATCTGGCAGATGCTACACCTGTCATATGGCATCTGGCAGGTGCTACACCTGTCATATGGCAGATGCTACACCTGTAACATGGCATCTGGCAGATGCTACACCTGTCATATGGCATCTGGCAGATGCTACACCTGTCATATGGCATCTGGCAGATGCTACACCTGTAATATGGCAGATGCTACACCTGTAACATGGCATCTGGCAGATGCTACACCTGTCATATGGCAGATGCTACACCTGTAACATGGCATCTGGCAGATGCTACACCTGTCATATGGCATCTGGCAGATGCTACACCTGTAATATGGCAGATGCTACACCTGTAACATGGCATCTGGCAGATGCTACACCTGTCATATGGCATCTGGCAGGTGCTACACCTGTCATATGGCAGATGCTACACCTGTAACATGGCATCTGGCAGATGCTACACCTGTCATATGGCATCTGGCAGGTGCTACACCTGTCATATGGCAGATGCTACACCTGTAACATGGCATCTGGCAGATGCTACACCTGTCATATGGCATCTGGCAGGTGCTACACCTGTCATATGGCAGATGCTACACCTGTAACATGGCATCTGGCAGATGCTACACCTGTCATATGGCATCTGGCAGGTGCTACACCTGTCATATGGCAGATGCTATACCTGTAACATGGCATCTGGCAGATGCTACACCTGTCATATGGCAGATGCTACACCTATAATATGACATATGGCAGATGCTACACCTGTAATATGACATATGGTAGATGCAACACCTGTAATATGACATATGGCAGATGCTACACCTGTCATATGGCATCTGGCAGATGCTACACCTGTCATATGGCAGATGCTACACCTATAATATGACATATGGCAGATGCTACACCTGTAATATGACATATGGTAGATGCAACACCTGTAATATGACATATGGCAGATGCTACACCTGTGATTCCAAGTTCGAACGTAAGCGGACGAGGGAGTGGCTAGCGAAGACAAACTGGCCTACAAAGGCTTCGATGAGGCGCGATGCGTGTTCTTGGGCGATCAAAGAGTCATTCAAATGAGCAAATAAATACGCAGTCCGATTGGATCTCTTATTCTACAAGTATGTCTATCCAACGTGATCGGTATTTCTGAAGTACAATCATAATAAGGCAATCATCTCTGGGAACAGGTCTCCCCAAAAAATGCGCCAGCGCACATCCTCCAAGGGCGCAGCAAAGTTGCCGAAAAGAAAAAAGAAAAAAAGAAAAATTAGTACCCACATATGACACAGCTTTAAGATGGACACCCCATAATTTCTCAGGAAACACAACACTCCGTTTTCTCTCGGAGGCACCACAAGACGAAGCTGAGTCCCCTCTGCACGCTATACCCGAAGGGAGTTCTTGCATCTTGCTCAAATGTAGCGCCCTCAGTAGTGTTCCTCAAGGGTCGAATCCCCCAATGCTTTACACCTTCATGTTTCCAATCATCTCAGTGCACCATCTACTAGCCTTAATTCCCTTTGGCCTTCCCCGGGGTCAGCACGTACTACACGGGTCAATTTGTATACAATAACAGAGCTGGCAGCTCAGTCTCGACCCCCTGGATGGAACGGCTAATTCGAGATACCAACACTGATTCGAATCCTTCGGAAACATATGGTGCCCGACGCTGCTTCGAATCCTTCAAAGCCCTGCTACCGTGAAGCAGACTGGGCGTTCAAGATCTCGACTCCCTGAATCGAACAAGGAACTCACTGAACCCGACGCTGCTTCGAATATTTCAAAACCCTGCTCCCGTACAGATGCGAAGGCCTCGACTCCTGAATGAACCCATGAAACAGCCGGGAGGCGAAGCTTCGACTCCCTCCACCGCGATGCTTCGAACAAAACATGGCTATCAACTCACCTTTCCAATACCAGTGACTTATTCGAGGGGAACATCAAAATAGAAATGCCTTATTGATCCATATCACACGTTTTTATTTTCTGCATTTGATAATCTTAAATTTGAATCACTGATGAGGTTCGAATATCTGTCTCCATGTTTGAGCTAAGGCTGTATCAACCCTACATCAAGACTTACTGATATATATTCTCTATCGGATCGTAGTATCAAAACTACCCATTCCAAAATAACTGATCCAATTTTGTCTACGTAAAAATGAATAGCATTTAAAATAGGGTGGAGGTGTTGTGACCACGAGAGGGCCAATCAGAAACAGGGATGAAGGATTTGATAAGGGTTTGTGCAACTGTTCAAATTGACCCCATCTCATGGTCAACCGAAAATTTTAAGAGCTGATGTATTTAGGAACAAGGCGTGAGGTTGAACACACACACACACACACACACACATATATATATATATATATATATATATATATATATATATATATATATATATATATATATATATATATATATACACACACACACAAAGGTGTTCCTATGAGTCCACGGGGGAAAATGAAACACGGTAAGTTGCCAAGTGCACTTTCGTGTCATAATCACATCATCAGGGGAGACACAAGAGGGAAATATAACAGTCAGTTGATATACAACGAAGAGACGAAGCTAGGACGCCATTTGGTAAACATGTGATTGTCCAAAACATGTTTTGTCCGTGTTATTCGAGCTTGAACTAACACGCTTTTCACTAACATCTTCACCAGCGCACACTTCCTATATGACATTTTACGACACATTATAAAAGATCAATTTTCAACCTCTTGTCAAAGGTACTAAAAAATTAACTTCAATATCTTAGGTTAGGTCAGATTTTATTTTTCATTTGTCCTTCCCCATTATCAGTCGTGTTTGCCTCAGTGTGCGCTAGCGAGAGAGATCGTCAGATATGTTCACCACCTGGTAATGCGGTGAGCCCGAGCTGGTTGCCGCCCGGACCTTACCACCAGATACAATCAGATCACAAACTTGATCATGTTATCACTCGTTTATGACATTAAAAAAAAAAGAAATTTATGTCATGATTTAGAAATTAAAATTCTTTTTTTTTTCATATTCGAATCATCAAAATTGAAGAGCGTATTTCAACTCAAAATTCTTTTTCCGCCACGAAAATGCGAGGCGGGTCAAGGAGGGGGGTGTGTTGCTGACCCCCCCGGAGCTGTCTTTATGAAGAAAATGAGAGAGGAGCGACGGGCGGGCGTGCGTGAGGTTGGCGTCATCAATCCCCCATCACCATTATTGACCACGGCACGTGACCACGCTCCTCTCTCTCCTCCACCATCACCCATACCCCCTTACCCACGACCCCCCCCCCCTCACCCGCTGACCCCCTCTTCCAGCCCAGCCCTCGTTAGCTCCCTAGCCCTCACCACCTTCCAGCCAGCCCTCGTTAGCTCCCCAGCCCTCACCATCTTCCAGCCAGCCCTCATTAGCTCTCCAGACCTCACCACCTTCCAGCTAGCCCTCATTAGCTCCCCAGCCCTCACCATCTTCCAGCCAGCCCTTATTTACTCCCAGCCCTCACCACCTTCCAGCCAGCCCTCATTAGCTCCCCAGCCCTCACCATCTTCCAGCCAGCCCTTATTTACTCCCAGCCCTCACCACCTTCCAGCCAGCCCTCATTAGCTCCCCAGCCCTCACTATCTTCCAGCCAGCCCTCATTTACTCCCAGCCCTCACCATCTTCCAGTCAGCCCTCAATAGCTACCCAGCCCCATCATCTCCTACCCCTCCTGCCCTCACCAAGCCCTAATCAACCCTCATTACAGACCTAAGCTCCCCACCATCACCCCACCGCCCCTCCCCAACCAGGCCTCGTTAGCTCCCCAGGTCCTCCGTCAGCTCTCTCAACCCCCTGCCCTTACCACCCTCTAGCCCCTTCCTCATAAACTCCCCCAACCCCCTCGCCCCAAAACCCACCCCATGTCCTCATCGCCCCTGCCTACGTCCTTGTCTCCCCAGGCAGCCCTCATCAGCGGCCGGCTCCCCACCTTCACCCTCGCTGGGCCTCGTTACTTCTCCAATCTCCCCTCCCTCAACCAGCCAAACCTCATATTAGCTCCCTATCCTCTCTGCCAATGATCGTTAGCTCCCCACCTAAACTAAACCCCCCCCCCACCCATCTCACCCCATACAAGACAAGCCCTGAGTTAGCTCCCCAAAACAACAACACCCCATAAAAGAAAGCCTTCACCCCCCACTTTAGCTCCCCATGGTCTGTCTCCCAGGCTCAAGAAAATATACGAAGTAAAATCCCAACTTTCCTTTAAAAATCATTCCAAAATAACAAGACATCTTTACCAACCCACATATTTTCCTAATATATATATATATATATATATATATATATATATATATATATATATATATATATATATATATATATATATATTATCCCTGGGGATAGGGGATGAAGAATACTTCCCACGTATTCCCTTAGTGTCGTAGAAGGCGACTAAAAGGGGAGGGAGCAGGAGGCTGGAAATCCTCCCCTCTCGTTTTTTTTTTTCTTTTTTTTAATTTTCCAAAAGAAGGAACAGAGGGGGGCCAGGTGAGGATATTCCACAAAGGCCCAGTCCTCTGTTCTTAACGCTACCTCGCTAATGCGGGAAATGGCGGATAGTTTAAAAGAAAAAGAAATATATATATACATATATATATATATATATATATATATATATATATATATATATATATATATATATATATATATATATATATTCCTATGAGTCCACGAGGAAAATGAAACACGAAAAAAGTTCCCAAGTGCACTTTCGTGTCATAATCACATCATCAGGGGAGACACAAGAGAGAAATATAACAGTCAGTTGATATACATGGAAGAGACGAAGCTATATATATATATATATATATATATATATATATATATACACACACACACATGAGCGTGTGTGTGTGTGTGTGTGTGTGTGTGTGTGTGTGTGTATTAAGGAGGGCCCGGGGAAGTCCCTATACACAGCCGGGGAAAGGCAGAGCCAATATTGAAGGCCGACATTTATATCAGTTAGAAAATCAATTGCACATCATCTTGCGGGCGACCAATAACATCCTATTTCCACTTTTTTTTTGCCCCTTCTCTCTCTCTCTCTCTCTCTCTCTCTCTCTCTCTCTCTCGGTGTGTGTGTGTGTGTGTGTGTGTGTGTGTGTCTCGCGCGCAGCAGTATTGCTCCTCCTCCTCCTCCTCCCACCTCCTCCTCCCGGCCTCCTCTTCCTCCCATCTCCTCCTCCCGGCCTCCTCCTCCTCGCTCGCTCGCCCCTACCCACTAAGCGCGAGCCAACGGGGCGTAACCCACACCCTCCCCGCCCGGGCCAACTGACCCTTGCGCGCTGGGGTAGTTACGGGCGATTATCCCTCGCCCACAGCCCGCCCACTGGCCAGGAGTCAGGTGGTCGACATATAAATGTATGAAGATGGTGTGTTGAGTAGAGCAATGGAAGATTTTTATATTCGCCCACCGACTCCGGCTTCCTTGAGGCCCCCAGACCCGTGGCTCCGTCCGGGGGTAATTAGGAGCGTGTGTGGGGACGCCCCACACACACACCCCCACACCGTACGTAAGGACGCCCACGCCCACGCGCGCACGTAAGGACGCCCCCACGCCCACAAGCCGTGGGGAAAAGGCCCCAGAAATAACCGTGGATAATGACGCGGCGACACTCTGATTTCCCGGGGTGGGAGCTGGGAGCGCGGGAGCCAACCAGCTCATCGAAGCCGTAGCCCGGGCCACTGGCCGCCCATCCGGACGCCGTCCAATAACAGACAATATTCGGTGGAGCCCATCGCGCGCATTGGCGGTAGCATTTGTTACCGGGATGCATATTACAGAGAGCATCTTCATATTGTAACGGGTGCTACCGAGGGGAGAGGGGGAGAGGAGATGGTGGTGGGGTGTCATCTGTGGGGAAAAGTGAGGGAGAGAGGGAAGGGCCACCTCCACCTCCCCTTCCACCACCTCCCACACCCCACGGATTGTTCAGCGTGTGCTATAAGGGCCAAAACCAGACCGCCCCCCCCCCCCCCCACACGACACCGAGGGGAGGAGGGAGGGGAGAGGGGGAAGGGGGAGGGAAGGATAAAATGGGAAAGAGGAGGGAGGGAGGGGAGGGAAGGAGGGAAGAGTAGGTATGGCGCTGTGTTGAGCATGTGTCTGATTGCGTTCGATTTTAGTTGTTGTTTCTGGATTGGGAAGGTGAGAGTGCGTGGTGTGTGTGTGTGTGTGTGTGTGTGTGTGTGTGTGTGTGTGTGTGTGTGTGTGTGTGTGTGTAGTGTGTGTGTGTGTAGTGTGTGTGTGTGTAGTGTGTGTGTGTGTAGTGTGTGTGTGTGTGTGTGTGTGTGTGTGTGTATGTGTGTGTAGTGTGTGTGTGTGTGTGTAAGGTGAGAGTGCGTGGAGTGTGTGTGTGTGTGTGTGTGTGTGTGTGTGTGTGTGTGTGTGTGTGTGTGTGTGTGTGTGTGTGTGTGTGTTTGTGAGTGTGTGTGTGTGTGTGTGTGTGTGTGTGTGTGTGTGTGTGTGTTTGTGTGTGTTTGTGAGTGTGTGTGTGTGTGTGTGTGTGTGTGTGTGTGTGTGTGTGTGTGTGTGTGTGTGCTTGAAGACGTGCGTGTATTACTGCTTCACAAAAAGATAAATCTGTGTATATTTTTGTTTTGCCACACACACACAAGGGTCGTACTGCAGTCGTCAATGGTCGTACCGACGTGCTCAAGGATCGTATCAACCCGACAGGTCGTACTGATGTGCTCAACGGTCGTTAGCGACAGGTCGTACTGACGTGCCCAAGGGTCGTATTAGGCCCGACAGGTCGTACTGACGTCCTCAAGGGTCGTATTAAGCCGACAGGTCGTACTGACGTGCTCAAGGGTCGTATTAAGCCGACAGGTCGTACTGACGTGCCCAAGGGTCGTATCAGGCCGACCCGGTCGTACCGACGTCCTCAAAGGTCGTATTAGCCCGACAGGTCGTACTGATGTGCCCAAAGGTCGTATTGGCCGACAGCTCATACTGACGTGCCCAAGGGTCATATTAGCCCGACAGGTCGTACTGACGTGCCCAAGGGTCGTATCAGGCCAACCCGGTCGTACCGACGTCCTCAAGGGTCGTATTAGGCCCGACCCGGTCGTACCAACGTCCTCAAGGGTCGTATCAGGCCGACCCGGTCGTACTGACGTGCTCCAAGGGAAAGTCCCACAACCCCTCCCCAACATGGACTGATAAGCCTTTCTGGCCTTTATAAACTAAGGGCATCTTTTAACAACTTCTGTCCCGGGACTTTTTTTCCCCCCCTCACTTTTCCGTCCTGCCACCACTACAGCTGTCTCTCCCATTGGCAGAGCAACTCCGTTTCCCCCGTTTCTCCTCCTCCTCCTCCTCGAACTCCACCTCGGATGACTCTAAACATTCCTCTCTCTCTTTTCGGACTGTCCGAAAAA
The DNA here is from genome assembly GCF_036320965.1 of Panulirus ornatus. Lineage (NCBI taxonomy): Eukaryota > Metazoa > Arthropoda > Malacostraca > Decapoda > Palinuridae > Panulirus > Panulirus ornatus. Next base: position 16,328,723 of record NC_092267.1, on the reverse strand, counting down.
GCGCTTTCTCTCTCTCTCTCTCTCTCTCTCTCTCTCTCTCTCTCTCTCTCTCTCTCTCTCTCTCTCTCTCTCTCTCTCTCTCTGTCTCTCTGGACACAAGCAAGGGCCTTATCATATGGTCCTGACGGCATCCATCCCCGTGCCCCGAAAGAGTGTGCCTTTGGAACGTGCACCTGTGCTTGCTCGTCTATTCCGCTTCTGCTTCAAACCCAAAACTTTTCCTTCGCCTTGGACACAGGCGTTCATACATCCCATCCCTAAGAAGGGTGAGGGATCGGACCCCTCTTACTACCGTCCTACTGCTTTGACATCTACCATTTCCAACGTCTTTGAATCCCTCTTCAACTCCCATATCCTCACACATCTTCAATCTCACGGTCATCCCTTTCATCACCAGCATGGCTTCCTGAAGGCGAGATTCAGTGGTGATATTCTATCCTATCTTACTAATGTCTGGTCATCATCCCTAAAAAGATTCTGGGGGATCCTATATAGCTGCCCCTGACAGGGTGTGGCACTGGGGTCTCATCTATAAACTCTCCTCTTTGGCTTCCCTTCCTCATTCTGCTCCTTCATATCTAGCTTCCTCTCTGGCCGATCTATCTCTGTGGTTGTTGATGAATCATTGTCTCTCAAGGTTCTGTCTTGTCCCCTACACTATTTTCCTCTTTTTTTATCAACGACTTCCTCTCTTCCACAAATAACCAATCGCACTCATACGCTGACGACTCAACACTGCACTCCCTTACATCCTTCAATTCTGCTCCTTCTCTCACTCGACCTGCATCTCGTCTCGATACAACTTCCTCAATAAACTTTGAAGGAATATCTCAGTGGGGTAAACGCCATCTGATTTAATTTATGCTTACTCGACCCAGTTTCTTACCGTCTCTCTTTCGAAAACTCTTGTAACATCCACGCGATCTTGGAAACCCCATGTTACGAGTATAGCCGAGTCTGCCTCTAAAGAAAATGGAAGTCCAGTTTAGATGTCGAAATCTCTTTTCCTATGAACAGTTGCTCCGTTATTCGAAGGACTGATCCGTCCTTGTATTGAGTGCTGTTCTCTTATCTTGGATAATTCTAGCATTGCATCCTTACTTGAAAAACTTGAAAAGAGTGAAGTCGAAAGTGGTCCTCTTAAGCTAACTTCAGAACCTGAGCCGCTTGCCCTACACCGCAATGTTGGTTCACTTTCCCTCTTCTATAGGTATCACTTTGTGTTTTGCTCCCGAGAGCTGGCTGCTTGTGTGCTCCCCACCACTAGCTAGAAAACGCAATACTCCAACAAGCCGCTGCGTCACACATTATTGTGTGGCCGTTGGCAATACAAGGGTAGGCCGTTTTGATAACTGTTTCTTTCCCTACATCTCGAAGCTTTGGAACTCTCTACCTTTTCATGTCTTTCCCAATAACTATGACCTGCTGCACATTTTAAAAGACGACGTTCTTCACTTCCTCCAAGATTCGTAAATACTTCCCTTTGTCTTTTCTCATTTCCCTTTCATTAAACCTCTCTATATTTCCATTTTGCCCCGGCCTTAATGTGGAACTTTTGTCCGTGACTGGGGCCTCCATGGTGCAGTGGTCAGCGTTCCTGACCATGAATCCTGGATCGCGGCCGCATGGGTTCGAATCCTGGGCGCATCAGACGGCCCACAACCAACCCTAGGTGTTCATCCTCCCCAAAAAGGGCCTCTCCACAAACGGCTCCCCAGCTAAGGGGGGGGGGGGGAGTGTAAAGAGACAGTACATATATACAAGGACAAGAGACGGGGCAACACTAGTGTATCTCACACACGCACACACACACACACACACACACACACGAATAAAATCCTTCCCTCACGCTACATTCACAAGCGTCTGTAGGAATATGTCCTTCTTGAGGTTAGGTTAGGGCCCTCACATCACAGGGGTGGCCAAGGGCCCCGGGGGGGCGGCGCGATGGATACACAAATGTGGGAAATGGCCCCGTGGGAGCTGTCAGGGTTTGGGAGGGGGGAGAGAGAGGACGAGTGGGGAGAAGGGAGGAGGAGTTTACGTCATAATACAACCAGATGGGTCCTGGGCCAATATATGTGGCGGGTATACAGTGGTGTGCCTCGCTGGTATACACTGCTATCTGCCAGTGCCGTGGGCTGTGCCAATATTTGGCACTAGGGTGGTGGCTGGGCAGTGCCACCAGCGTTCGATAGCTGATAACAGTGTCTACTCCCCCTACGACTCAGGGGAGCTAATACGACCCGCTGATTTTGGGGTGGAGTTTAGGGAAAGGGGTTGAGGGTGGGGTGGTTTGGGGTTGAGTAGGGGGTGGGGTTTAGGGAAAGGGGTTGGGGGGTGGTTTGAGTAGGGGGTGGGGGGGTTTGGGTGTCACGGCATTGCACTGCAGGCACTGAATGTTGGCACTGTTGGCTGACTACAGTGCTGTTCAACAGTGAGGTTAAATGTGACAGTCTACTGTGTTATTTTCTTTTAAGGTGTTTCCGCCATATTCGATTATAATGATGTGAGAATATGATCCCTGAACACGACGGTACGATCCTTGAACACGATGGTACGATCCTTGAACACGATGGTACGATCCTTGAGCACGACGGTACGATCCTTGAGTACGATGGTACGATCCTTGAGCACGATGGTACGATCCCTGAACACGATGGTACGATCTTTGAACACGACGGTACGATCCCTGAACACGATGGTACGATCCTTGAGCACGACGGTACGACCCTTGAGTACGATGGTACGATCCCTGAACACGACGGTACGATCCTTGAACACGACGGTACGATCCCTGAACACGATGGTACGATCCTTGAGCACGATGGTACGATCCTTGAGCACGACGGTACGACCCTTGAGTACGATGGTACGATCCCTGAACACGACGGTACGATCCTTGAACACGACGGTACGATCCCTGAACACGATGGTACGATCCTTGAACACGACGGTACGATCCTTGAGCACGACGGTACGATCCTTGAGCACGACGGTACGATCCTTGAGTACGATGGTACGATCCTTGAGCACGATGGTACGATCCTTGAGCACGACGGTACGACCCTTGAGTACGATGGTACGATCCCTGAACACGACGGTACGATCCTTGAACACGACGGTACGATCCCTGAACACGATGGTACGATCCTTGAACACGACGGTACGATCCTTGAGCACGACGGTACGATCCTTGAGCACGATGGTACGATCCTTGAGCACGATGGTACGATCCTTGAGCACGACGGTACGACCCTTGAGCACGATGGTACGATCCTTGAGCACGATGGTATGATCCTTGAGCCCGATGGTACGATCCTTGAGCACGACGGTACGATCCTTGAGCACGACGGTACGATCCTTGAGCACGGTGGTACGATCCCTGAGCACGATGGTACGATCCTTGAGCACGGAGGTACGACCCTTGAGCACGATGGTACGATCCTTGAGCACGATGGTACGATCCCTGAGCACGAGGGTACGATCCTTGAACACGACGGTACGACCCTTGAGCACGATGGTACGATCCCTGAGCACGATGGTACGTTCCTTGAGCACGACGGTACGATGCCTGGGCACGACGGTACGACTCTTGAACACGACGGTACGACCCTTGAGCACGATGGTACGATCCTTGAGCACGACGGTACGACCCTTGAGTACGACGGTACGATCCTTGAGCACGATGGTACGATCCTTGAGCACGATGGTACGATCCCTGAACACGATGGTACGATCCTTGAGCACGGTGGTACGATCCTTGAGCACGACGGTACGATCCTTGAGCACGAAGGTACGACCCTTGAGCACGACGGTACGACCCTTGAACACGAGTGTACCGGCGTGACCAAGGGTCGTACCGTCGTGCTCCAGGGTCGTACCGTCAATCGGTGGCCAACACTAAAACTCCCTCAACCTTCTACTTCCTTCTTCTATGTCCTCTGTGTCCCCCTTTCCTCTCTTTCTCTTTTCTTCTATGTCGCCTTCCGTCACAGACACGAGCCCAGATGACATAGAATACGAGGGGGGTCTAGACTGGCCATGTTGGGACGCCACGCGAGGACGTAATAGCCCACTTTCGCTGTGTTGTCTCCATCTACATCCACACAGCGCAGGGATAACAGAGCTCCAACACAGGAGGTGGGGAAGTTGGGGTGGGATTGGAGGGGGGGGGCCAGTCCATTCCAGCAACTCCCCCCTACACAAGTGGGGAGGGGGGTGAGGGAGGGTTGGAGGGGGGGCCAGTCCATTCCAACAACTCCCCCCCTACACAAGTGGGGAGGGGGGTGGGGGAGGGTTGGAGGGGGGGCCAGTCCATTCCAGCAACTCCCCCCTACACAAGTGGGGAGGGGGGGGGTTGGAGGGGGGGCCAGTCCATTCCAGCAACTCCCCCCTACACAAGTGGGGAGGGGGTTTGGGGAGGGTTGGAGGGGGGGGCCAGTCCATTCCAGCAACTCCCCCCTACACAAGTGGGGAGGGGGGGGTTGGAGGAGGGGCCAGTCCATTCCAGCAACTCCCCCCTACACAAGTGGGGAGGGGGGGGTTGGAGGGGGGCCAGTCCATTCCAGCAACTCCCCCCCTTCCACCTTCCCTCCCATCACCTAATTATTTTTTTCTTCGAGTCATTAAGGTGATTATCTTCATCTAAATGGCCATTACCAATCGATAGATTCTTCGGGTAATTATTCTAATTTGAATGGCCATTGCCAATTGATAGATTCTTAAGGTAATCATTTTCATTTAAATGGCCACTATCAATGAATAGATTCTTCGGGTAATTATTTTCATTTAAAAGGCCATTGCCAATTGATTGATTCTTAAGGTAATTATTTTCATTCAAATGGCCATTACCAATCGATAGATTCTTCGGTTAATCATTTTCACTTAAATGACCATTACCAATCGATAGATTCTTCGGGTAATCATTATCATCTAAATGGCCATTACCAATCGATAGATTTTTAAGTACCTAATCCCCTCCTAATCACGTCAGTGTGGGGCCAGCACACACAGCTCAGCTACAAGAATGCAATGCAAGTGTGGATACAGAAACTGTTTAAATATATCTTAATTAATTTGATACATTTCAAAAAATTAATGGAATCAGTAAAAGAAAATATTTGGTTTTTTGAAAAGCAAGTTTGGATAAACTGTTTTTTTGAAGAGCAAGTGTGGATAGAGAAACTATTTGAATATATCTTAATTAATTTGAGACATTTCAAAAAATTAATGGAATCAGTAAAAAAAAAAAAATTTGGTTTTTTTGAAAAGCAAGTTTAGATAGAGAAACTGTTTAAATACATCTTAATCAATTTGATACATTTCAAAAAATTAATGGAATCAGTAAAAGAAAAAATTTGGTTTTTTTGAAAAGCAAGTTTAGATAGAGAAACTGTTTAAATACATCTTAATCAATTTGATACATTTCAAAAGATTAATGGAATCAGTAAAAGAAAAAAATTGATTTTTTGAAAAGCAAGTGTGGATAGAGAAACTGTTTAAATATATCTTAATTAATTTGATACATTTTAAAAAAAATATTGGAATCAGTAAAAGAAAAAAAATTTTTTTTGAAATGCAAGTGTGGATAGAGAAACTGTTTAAATATATCTTAATTAATTTGATACATTTCAAAAAATTAATGGAATCAGTAAAAGAAAAAATTTGGTTTTTTTGAAAAGCAAGTTTAGATAGAGAAACTGTTTAAATACATCTTAATCAATTTGATACATTTCAAAAGATTAATGGAATCAGTAAAAGAAAAAATTTGGTTTTTTTGAAAAGCAAGTTTAGATAGAGAAACTGTTTAAATACATCTTAATCAATTTGATACATTTCAAAAGATTAATGGAATCAGTAAAAGAAAAAAATTGATTTTTTGAAAAGCAAGTGTGGATAGAGAAACTGTTTAAATATATCAATTAATTTGATACATTTTAAAAAAAAATATTGGAATCAGTAAAAGAAAAAATTTTTTTTTGAAAGGCAAGTGTGGATAGAGAAACTGTTTAAATATACCTTAATCAATTTGATACATTTTAAAAAAAATATTGGAATCAGTAAAAGAAAAAAATTTGTTTTTTGAAAAGCAATTTTGGATAAACCGTTTAAACATATATCCTAACTAATCTGATACATTTAAAAAATTATTTGAATCAGTAAAAGAAAATATTTGTTTTTTTGAAAAGCAAGTGTGGATAAACTGTTTAAATATACCTTAATTGATTTGATACATTTTAAAAATTATTGGAATCAGTAAAAGAAAACAAAATTGGTTTTTTGAAGAGCAAGTTTGGATAGAAAAACTGTTTAAATATATCTTAATTAATTTGATACATTTTAAAAAATTATTGGAATCAGTACAAGGAAAATTTTCCTTTTTTCTTGAAAAGCGTCAGCGAGGTAGCGTTAAGAACAAAGGACTGGGCCTTTGTTGGAATATCTTCACCTGGCCCCCTTCTCCGTTCCTTCTTTTGGAAAATTAAAAAAAAAAACAAGAGGGGAGGATTTCCAGCCACCCGCTCCCTCCCCTTTTAGTCACTTCTACGACACGCAGGGAATACGTGGCAAGTATTCTTTCTCCCCTATCCCCAGGGATAATATATATATATATATATATATATATATATATATATATATATATATATATATATATATATATATATATATATATATATTCAAGTACTTTTTGTAAATACATAACTCTAAAGTAATTATATGACTTCAATGTAAATATATAACTTTAACGTAATTATATAACTTGAATGTAATCATATAACTTAAATGTAATGATATAAATTTAAAGTAATTATATAACCTTAATGTAATTATATAACTTTAATGAAATTAAACCACTTAAAATGTAGTCATACCCTGTCCATATTACTGCCCAGGTGAGGGTCAGAGCCCGCAGCTTCCGGCATTGGTGACGCTGACCATATCAAAAGGTCGTACTCGAGTGTGGAAGGGTCAAGGGTGACGCTGACCATATCAAAAGGTCGTACTCGAGTGTGGAAGGGCCAAGGATGACGCTGACCATATCAAAAGGTCGTACTCGAGTGTGGAAGGGTCAAGGATGACACTGACCATATCAAAAGGTCGTACTCGAGTGTGGAAGGGTCAAGGATGACACTGACCATATCAAAAGGTCGTACTCGAGTGTGGAAGGGCCAAGGATGACACTGACCATATCAAAAGGTCGTACTCGAGTGTGGAAAGGTCAAGGGTGACGCTGACCATATCAAAAGGTCGTACTCGAGTGTGGAAGGGCCAAGGATGACACTGACCATATCAAAAGGTCGTACTCGAGTGTGGAAGGGTCAAGGGTGACGCTGACCATATCAAAAGGTCGTACTCGAGTGTGGAAGGGTCAAGGATGACGCTGACCATATCAAAAGGTCGTACTCGAGTGTGGAAGGGTCAAGGATGACACTGACCATATCAAAAGGTCGTACTCGAGTGTGGAAGGGCCAAGGGTGACGCTGACCATATCAAAAGGTCGTACTCGAGTGTGGAAGGGCCAAGGGTGACGCTGACCATATCAAAAGGTCGTACTCGAGTGAGGAAGGGTCAAGGGTGACGCTGACCATATCAAAAGGTCGTACTCGAGTGTGGAAGGGTCATGGGTGACGCTGACCATATCAAAAGGTCGTACTCGAGTGTGGAAGGGTCAAGGGTGACGCTGACCATATCAAAAGGTCGTACTCGAGTGTGGAAGGGTCAAGGGTGACATGACCAAAGGCCACACTCACGGGAAACACAAAGTGAAGGTCAGCAGGCGCGAAATGTTATCATAAAGTTTAACACAGATGATGATGAACATTTATTTTCTCGTTAATAATAATGCTCTCTCTCTCTCTCTCTCTCTCTCTCTCTCTCTCTCTCTCTCTCTATATATATATATATATATATATATATATATATATATATATATATATATATATATATATATATGTATATAAATATATATACATATATATTCCTATGAGTCCACGGGGGAAATGGAACACCATAAGTTCCCAAGTGTACTTTCGTGTAATCATCACATCAGCATCACTATATCTTTGAATTCCCTGTACTGTCGACTGTTTCTCTTTGTCCCCACCAGATCTCCAGCGAAGCTACATGTCACATAAGGACACACACACACACACACACACACACACACACACACACACACACACAGACACACACACAGACACACACACACACGCTTCCAATGCCGTCATTCCCACGAAACTTCAACGTTCGTGGACTCACGGAAACTGCATCCAAGTCGCTTGCTTTGATACAGTTCGAATCCCACTGTATATCTATATATTCTTTTTTTTTTTCCTACCACCACCACCAGCAGCACGCCAGCTGTGTGTAGGAGAGTGGTAGGAGTGGAGGTTTCTGCTGCGTCCTGGAGTAAAAATATTGCTCCAGCCATTTCTCCCTTGTCTTGCCGTCTTGTGAACTGGGACAACACAGCAGTGGCTGGGATAAAAAATTTACCAGCAAATAAATGAGGATTAACCTTCTTTAATTTGGATCTTGGTTATATGTAAACTGGAGTAATGCCATCTCAGTTATTAACTCTTTAACTCTATTACCACGAGAAATATCATTGAATCTTCTATTATTAAATACACAAAGAATTATAATCTTAATATTAGTAATGGTCTATACAAATTAGATAACATTATTGTTGATAAGATTTGTAAAATGATAAGTTTATGAACGCTCGTTGTCTGTCTTGGACAATCGCATGTTTACCTAATGGCGTCCTAGCTTCGTCTCTTCGATGTATATCAACTGACTGTTATATTTCTCTCTTGTGTCTCCCCTGATGATGTGATTATGACACGAAAGTGCACTTGGGAACTTATCGTGTTTCATTTCTCCGTGGACTCATAGGAATATATATACATACATACATACATATATATATATATATATATATATATATATATATATATATATATATATATATATATATATATATATATATATATATATATATATATATATATATATATATATATATATATATATATATATATATATATATATATATGGGCCATCTATCCTGTGAAAAAAAAGATATATCCCTAGTCGGATCGTGGGCGATATAATGAGGTAGTATGTCAGGGTATACTTATTTGAGACATCACAATACCAGTGGACGATATCACGTGTTAGTATATCACGATATACTTGTCTAGTGGACGAAATACTGGGCTAGTATGTTAGGATATACTTGCCTGAGACATCATACTAGTGGACGAGATCACATGGTAGTATATCAAGGTATAATGGTCTGGGTGTTGACACCTTTGTAGGTGGTGTGGCGGTTGGGTTCAGGTGGGTGGTGTGGGTGGGTTCAGGTGAGTGGTGTACGTGGGTTGGGTGGGTTCAGGTGGGTGGTGTACGTGGGTTGGGTGAGTTCAGGTGGGTGGTGTACGTTCAGGTTGGGTGGGTTCAGGTGAGTGGTGTAGGTGGGTTGGGTGGGTTCAGGTGGGTGGTGTAGGTGGGTTGGGTGGGTTCAGGTGAGTGGTGTACGTGGGTTGGGTGGGTTCAGGTGAGTGGTGTACGTGGGCCAGATGGGTTCAGGTGGGTGGTGTAGGTGGGTTGGGTGGGTTCAGGTGGGTGGTGTAGGTGGGTTGGGTGGGTTCAGATGGGTGGTGTACGTGGGCCAGATGGGTTCAGGTGGGTGGTGTAAGTGGGTTGGGTGGGTTCAGGTGGGTGGTGTACGTGGATTGGATGGCGTGTGGGTGGAGTAGGTGGGTCGGGTGGCGTGTGGGTGGAGTAGGTGGGTCGGGTGGCGTGTGGGTGGAGGAGCGAAGACCCACTCAGTCCAAAGCTTAAAAAAAACCGGTCTCCTGTACTTTCGAGGCTGCGCTCCACTCAGCAGCAGGGAAAGGATGGACTCATTTAGAGTGAGAAGTTCTTTGACGTGATTATGTTTCCCATGAAATGACCCTTGTGGCGTAACCACAAGCAGGCAGAGTCCGGTAACGCTTACACACACACACACACACACTCCTCTCTCTCTCTCTCTCTCTCTCTCTCTCTCTCTCTCTCCTCTCCACCCCCCTCTCTCTCTGTCTGTCTGTCTGTCTGTCTCTCTCTCTCTCTCTCTCTCTCTCTCTCTCTCTCTCTCTCTCTCTCTCTCCCCTCTCCACCCCCCTCTCTCTCCCTCTCTCCCCCCTCCCCTCTCTCTCTCTCCCCTCTCCACCCCCCTCTCTCTCTCTCTCTCTAATATAAAGAAAGCATGATAAAAAAAAGACGCCGAGACATTATTTTTTTGTCTTTTCTTTCCGTCGCCCTTGATGATGATGATGATGGGGGGGGCGGGTGGGGGGGGTGGGGGGGGGGGGTGGGGGGTGTTTTTAATTCCTCCGATATACAACGTTTCTAATGTGTGGCCGGGGGAATTATGAGCATAAATTACAGGTTAGGGAAGATAACGCCACGCCAGGACATGGGGCGGGGCGGGGCGGGGCGCGGGGGCGCGTCGTGCGTACGAGGGGGGGAGGCGGGGGAGGGGGCGTCGTGAGGAGGGGGGCCGGGGAGGGGGCGTCGTGAGGAGGGGGGGGGGCGGGGAGGGGGCGTCGTGAGAAGGGGGGGCGGGGAGGGGGCGTCGTGAGGAGGGGGGGCGGGGAGGGGGTGTTGTGTGTACGAAGGGGGGGAGAGGGGCGTCGTATGTACGAGGGGGGGAGAGAGGGTGTCGTGCGTACGTGGATGGGGGGGGTTCGTCGTGCGTACGAGGGGGCCGGGGGGGATCATCGTGCGAACGTGGGGGGGGGGGCGTCGTGCGTACGTGGGGGAGGGGGCGTCGTGCGTTCGAGGAGGGGGTGGGCCGTCGTGCGTACGAAGGGGGGGAGAGGGGCGGTGTCGTGCGTACGTGGGAGGGGGGGCGTCGTGCGTACGAAGGGGGGGGAGAGGGGGCGTCGTGCGTACGTAGAAGGGGGGGGAAGGGGGGAGGGACGCGCGTCGGGCGTACGTCCTCTTGGCTAAGCAACGCGTCCTGTCTGGCGTCGTACCGAGACTACGTAGGAAGAAAAGGTCGTGACGATGTGTGACGTGTGGTGGGGGTAAGGGGGGAGGGGAAGGGGGAGAGGGGTGGGGGTGGGGGTGTTGTATGGGTGGGGGGTTTTTGGGGACGTGTCGATTCCCCCCCTACCCCCCCACCCTACCCTCCTCTTCCCCCCCTCTCTCTCTCTCTCTTTACATAATGTTGTTATAACATCCCTTTAGAGAGAGAGAGAGAGAGAGAGAGAGAGAGAGAGAGAGAAGAGAGAGAGAGAGAGAGAGAGAGAGGGTGAAGAGGAGAGAGAGAGAGAGAAGAGAGAGAGAGAGAGAGAGAGAGAGAGAGAGAGAGAGAGTGTCATTAATTAAGATAATATATTCCACGCTCATTAATCAACGAGCCAGCACCCCCCCCTCCCCCCCCCCCCCCATTCAATTAATCCCTGGCGATGAGTTTCTTTCTCAAAATGAACAAGCACAAGTCTGTAATGGCGGGGGGGGGGTTCAAAATTCACCACCACCTCCCCCCCTCTCTCTCTCTCTGTCTCACTGTCTCTCTTCTCTCTCTCTCTCTCTCTCTCTCCTCTCCCCCCTCCTCTCTCTCCCCTTCTCTCTCTCTCTCTCTCTCTCTCATCTCGCTCTCCTCTCTCTCTCCATCTCTCTCATCTCTCTCTCTCTCTCTCCTCTTCACCCCCCTCTCTCTCCCCCTTCTTCTCTCCCTCTCTCTCCTCCCCTCCCTCCTCCTCCATTCCCAATTCCCCCCCCCCCAACAACCCCCCTCCTCACTCCCATTCCCTCCCCCCATCCCCCCGTCCCGTCCCTAACCCCCCTCCTCATTTAAGTCCCTCGAAGCGATTGCCCTCACACGATAGTAAATACTGATCTCTCGACCCACCCACCACACAACCACCCGCGCCGACCCACCCACCGCAATTAAGAGAGAGAGAGAAGAGAGAGAGGATGGATGAGAGAGGAGAAAAGAAGAGAGAGAGAAGAGAGAGAGAAGAGCGAAGAGAAGAGAGAGAGAGAGAGAGATGCGTGGACAGAGAGGGGGGTGGAGAGGGAGGGTTGGTAGGATGAGAGGAGATAGAGAGAAGAGAGAGAGGGAGAGAGAAGAGAGAGAGAGAAGAGAGAGAGAGAAGAGAGAAGGGGGGGAGAGAAGGGGGGGAGAGAGAGAGAGAGCCATCTTCTCAAATCGTTGACTTGAGAGGAGGATTCAAGTGTGCGGGGGCGGGGCGGGGCGGGGCGGGGCACGGCGGGGCACCCACCCAGCCACCCCCCCGCGTTACCGGGGATCAAGCACACGTCCCTGTTGACACAGCGGTGGCGCCGCCTATACGAGGCCGCGGGGAACTACCCCAGTGTCAACACGGCGCGCGCCTCGCGGGGGGGGGGGGCACGTGCTCACCGCGCGCGCGCGCGCAGGCTGACGGAGGAGGATTATGACGCGAACACGTTATCTGCCTAGTGAGCTACCTCACCACCCCCCCTTCCCCTCCTGCAACCTTCTCTCTCATCTCTCATCTCTCCCAAATCTCTCTCCTCCTTCACTCATCCTCTCTCTCTCTCTCTCTCCCCTCCTCTCCCCCCCCCCCCTCTCTCTCCTCTCTCTCCTCTCCACCCCCCCTCTCCCTCCTCTCCTCTCTCTCTCCATCTCTCATCTCTCTCTCTCACTCTCCCCTCCCTCTCTCTCTCTCCTCTCTCCCTCCTCTCATCCTCCCACCTCTCCCTCCTCTCTCCTCCTCTCCTTCCTCTCTCTCCCCTCTCTCTCCTCTTTCTCTCTCTCTCTCCTCCCCTCCTCAATCTCCCTCTCTCCTCTCCTCTCCCCTCCACTCTCTCCTCCTCTCCTCTCTCCTCTCTCTCTCCTCACTCTCCTCCTCTCCTCTCTCTCTCCCTCCACTCCTCCCTCTCCTCCCCTCCCCTCCTCCTCTCTATCTCTCTCTTCCCTCATCTCCCTCTCCTCTCACTCTCCTCTCCCCCCTCTCTCTCTCCTCCTCCCCCTCTCCCTCTCGTCCCTCCTCTCCCCTCACCTCTCTCCTCCACTCCCCTACTCTCTCTCTCCCCTCCCTCCTCCCTCTCCCTCCTCTCCTCTCCTCCCCCCCTCTCTCCCCTCTCCTCTCCTCCTCCCTCTCACCTCCTCCCTCCCTCTCCTCCCTCTCCTCTCCTCTCTCCTCTCCTCTCTCCCTCTCTCCTCCTCTCCCCCTCACTCTCTCTCCTCTCCCTCTCCTCATCTCCTCCCTCTCTCCCTCTCTCTCTCCTCCCTCCTCTCTCTCCTCCCATCTCACTCTCTCCTCCTCTCTCTCCTCTCTCCCTCCCTCCCCTCTCTCCCTCCTCCCTCTCCTCCTCTCTCTCCTCTCCCCTCTCCTCTCCTCATCTCTCCTCACCTCCCCCTCTCCCTCCTCCTCTCCCTCCACTCCCTCCTCTCTCCTCTCTCTCTCTCCCTCCTCTCTCCACTCTCCTCTCTCCTCCTCATCCTCTCCCCCTCCTCCCTCTCCTCCTCTCCTCCTCCCTTCCCTCTCTTCACCCTCTCCCTCTCCTCCATCCACTCTCTCTCTCCTCCCTCCTCCTCTCTCTCTCTCCTCTTCCTCCCCTCATCCTCTCTCCTCCATCCTCTCCTCCCTCCTCTCCCCTCTCCTCCTCCTCCCTCCCTCCCCCACCCTCTCTCCTCTCTCCTCCTCCTCTCCCTCTCACCCTCCTCTCTCTCCTCTCTCTCTCCTCCTCTCTCCTCTCTCTCCTCACTCCCTCTCTCCTCTCCTCCTCTCTCTCTCACTCCTCTCCTCTCTCTCTCTCCTCTCTCTCTCCTCTTCTCCACTCTCCTCTCCCCTCCTCTCTCTCACTCTCTCCCTCTCTCTCCTCTCTCCTCCTCCTCTCCTCATCTCTCTCCTCCTCCTCTCTCCTCTCTCCTCTCTCCTCATCTCTCCCTCTCTCTCCTCTCTCCCTCTCCTCCTCCTCTCTCTCTCTCTCCTCCTCTCCCTCTCTCTCCTCTCTCCTTCTCTCTCTCCCCACTCTCTCTCTCTCTCCCTCCTCCTCCTCTCTCTCTCTCCCTCTCTCCCCTCTCATCTCTCCTCCTCCTCTCCTCCTCTCTCTCTCCTCTCTCTCTCTCTCTCTCTCTCCCCTCTCCTCTCCTCTCTCCTCCTCTCCTCTCTCATTCTCCCATCTCTCTCTCTCTCCTCCTCTCTCTCTCTCCTCCTCTCTCTCCTCTCACTCTCTCTCTCTCTCCTCATCTCTCCTCTCTCATCCTCCTCTCCCTCTCTCCTCCTCTCTCTCTCTCTCTCTCTCCTCTCTCTCTCTCTCCTCTCTCCTCTCTCTCACTCTCCTCTCTCCTCCTCCTCTCTCTCTCTCTCCTCCTCCTTCTCTCTCCTCTCTCTCCTCTCTCCTCCCTCCTCTCTCTCTCTCTCTCTCCTCCTCCTCTCTCTCTCTCTTCTCTCTCTCCTCTCCTCTCTCTCTCTCATCTCTCCTCTCTCTCTCCTCTCTCCTCTCTCTCCTCTCTCTCTCTCACATCCATTCTCCCTCTCTTCCTCTCTCTCTCTCTCCCTCCTCCTCTCTCTCCCTCTCTCCTCACTCTCTCCTCCTCTCTCTCCCCCTCAGTCCTCTCTCCTCTCTCTCTCTCCTCCTCCCTCTCTCTCTCTCATCTCTCTCCCTCTCTCACTCTCTCTCTCCCACTCCTCTCTCTCTCCTCCATCCTCCTCTCAACTCTCTCTCTCTCACTCCCTCCTCCTCTCTCCTCTCTCACTCTCTCCATCCTCTCTCTCTCTCTCTCTCCCCTCATCTCTCTCTCCTCTCCTCTCCTCCCTCTCCCTCATCCTCTCCTCCTCTCTCCTCCTCTCTCATCTCCCTCTCCTCCTCTCCTCTCACTCTCTCTCTCCTCTACCTCTCTCTCTCCTCTCTCTCCTCTCACTCTCTCTCCACTCCTCCTCTCTCTCTCTCCTCTCTCTCTCCATCCCTCTCCTCCTCTCTCCTCTCCTCCCTCTCTCTCTCCTCTCCTCTCTCCTCTCTCTCTCCTCCTCCCATCTCTCCTCTCTCTCAATCTCCTCTCTCTCCTCTCCTCTCTCTCTCCACTCCTCCTCTCTCTCTCCTCTCCTCTCTCCACTCTCACTCTCTCGCTCTCTCTCTCACTCCTCTCTCTCTCTCATCTCCCCCATCCTCTCCCCGCCCCCCACCTTCTCCTCTCTCTCTATCCTCTCTCTCTCTCCTCTCTGCTCTATTAACCTGCACGGGCAAGAGAGAGAGAGAGAGAAGAGAGAGAGAGAGAGAGAGAGAGAGAGAGAGAGAGAGAGAGAGAGTCTTTAGAATCCATCTTTAGCAACAAACTTATAAAACCTAAAAACCACCTGGCGTTCCCGAACAAGTGTTTACATGGCTTGTTCAAGAGAGGGGGGGGGGGGGGGGTCCTTAACGACCCCTTATGGTCGTTAGGTAGTTTGGGGACCTAACCATCCAACCAGATGGCCAGACGAGACAAGCTGATCCCCGGTGACCAACTGGGCCCTTCGACCTGACCTGACCTGACCTGACCTCCACTCAACACCCTGGTGATATGTCAGGTCGTCCGAGCCACAAGGGGGGGGAGGGGGGGTCACATTCTCAAGTGGTACGCAACCACTGAGGAAATTTTGCCCACCAGGAAAAGAAAGAGAGAAAGAAAAGGCTTTTGAGAGACTTTGAGAAAAAGAAAAGAAAAGGCTTTTGAGAGACTTTGAGAAAAAGAAAAGAAAAGGCTTTTGAGAGATTTTGAGAAAAAGAAAAGAAAAGGCTTTTGAGAGACTTTGAGAAAAAGAAAAGAAAAGGCTTTTGAGAGACTTTGAGAAAAAGAAAAGAAAAGGCTTTTGAGAGACTTTGAGAAAAAGAAAAGAAAAGGCTTTTGAGAGACTTTGAGAAAAAGAAAAGAAAAGGCTTTTGAGAGATTTTGAGAAAAAGAAAAGAAAAGGCTTTTGAGAGATTTTGAGAAAAAGAAAAGAAAAGGCTTTTGAGAGATTTTGAGAAAAAGAAAAGAAAAGGCTTTTGAGAGACTTTGAGAAAAAAAAAGGCTTTTGAGAGATTTTGAGAAAAACAAAAGAAAAGGCTTTTGAGAGACTTTGAGAAAAAGAAAAGAAAAGGCTTTTGAGAGATTTTGAGAAAAAGAAAAGAAAAGGCTTTTGAGAGATTTTGAGAAAAAGAAAAGAAAAGGCTTTTGAGAGATTTTGAGAAAAAGAAAAGAAAAGGCTTTTGAGAGACTTTGAGAAAAAAAAAGGCTTTTGAGAGATTTTGAGAAAAACAAAAGAAAAGGCTTTTGAGAGACTTTGAGAAAAAGAAAAGAAAAGGCTTTTGAGAGATTTTGAGAAAAAGAAAAGAAAAGGCTTTTGAGAGATTTTGAGAAAAAGAAAAGAAAAGGCTCTTGAGAGATTTTGAGAAAAAGAAAAGAAAAGGCTTTTGAGAGACTGAGAAAAAGAAAAGAAAAGGCTTTTGAGAGATTTTGAGAAAAAGAAAAGAAAAGGCTTTTGAGAGACTTTGAGAAAAAGAAAAGAAAAGGCTTTTGAGAGACTTTGAAAGAAAAAAAAAGAAAAAAAAAGCTTTTGAGAAACTTTGAAAGACAAAAATGAAAGAAAGAAAAAAAGGCTTTTGAGAGACTTTGAAAGACAAAAAAAGAAAAAAAAACTTTTGAGAGACTTTGAAAGACAAAAATGAAAGAAAGAAAAAAGGCTTTTGAGAGACTTTGAAAGACAAAAAAAGGCTTTCTTAAGACTTTGAAAGACAAAAAAAAGAAAAAAAGGCTTTTGAGAGACTTTGAAAGACAAAGAAAGGCTTTTCTGAGACTTTGAAAGACCCAAAGAAAGAAAAGAAAAAAGAGGCTTTTTTAAGACTTTGAAAGACAAAAAAAGAAAAAAAGGCTTTTGAGAGACTTTGAATGACAAAAAAAGGCTTTTGAGAGACTTTGAAAGACAAAAAAAAGGCTT
This sequence comes from Panulirus ornatus, assembly GCF_036320965.1. Classification (NCBI taxonomy): domain Eukaryota; kingdom Metazoa; phylum Arthropoda; class Malacostraca; order Decapoda; family Palinuridae; genus Panulirus; species Panulirus ornatus. The sequence continues at coordinate 16,311,774 of NC_092267.1, read as the reverse complement.
TCTAAAGACTTTGAAAGACAAAAAAAGAAAAAAGGCTTTTGAGAGACTTTGAAAGACAAAATGAAAGAAAAAAAAGACTTTTAAGAGACTGAAAAACCAAAAAAAAGAATAAAAGGCTTTTGCGAGACTTTGAAAGAAAAAAAAGGCTTTTTTAAGACTTTGAAAGACAAAAAAAAGAAAAAAAAGGCTTTTGAGAGACTTTGAAAGACAAAGAAAGGCTTTTTTGAGACTTTGAAAGACCCAAAGAAAGAAAAGAAAAAAAAAGGCTTTTTTAAGACTTTGAAAGAAAAAAAAGAAAAAAAAGGCTTTTGAGAGACTTTGAAAGACAAAAAAAGGCTTTTTTTGAGACTCTGAAAGACCCCCACCCAAAGAAAAAGAAAAAAAAGGCTTTTGAGAGACTTTGAAAGACGAAAAACCAAAAACCAGAAACATGTGGTATTGTATGATTAATTTAGGTGAGAGACGCACATCAATATGGAAGACTCCATATTTAGACAATGTCACATACATATTGTGGAGAACGCTACAATATGTCTTGTTATACACAAGTGGCCATATGGCAAGACGTGGGAGACAAGGATGTTGAACATATTAAGTGGCTCGACCCTTGTTCTGTTCTACACCTGGTGAACACAAGTTCTGCATCTGGTGAACATGTTCTGCACCTGGTGAACATAAGTTCTGCTCCTGGTGCACACAATAAGTTCTGCATCTGGTGAACACTAGTTCTGCGCCTGGTGAACATAAGTTCTGCGCCTGGTGAACACAAGTTCTGCGCCTGGTGAACATGTTCTGCTCCTGGTGAACACAAGTTCTGCACCTGGTGAACACAAGTTCTGCACCTGGTGAACACATAACAAGAACACAAGCTCTGCACCTGGTGAACACGAAGTTCTGCACCTGGTGATCATATAAGAAGAACACAAGTTCTGCACCTGGTGAACATCTAACAAGAACACAAGATCACCAAACGTGCCCCCTTAAAAATGTTCAGCAATATCCCTGAAGACATTTGGGCCCTGAATCTAAAATTCGCCAGTCCCTGGTCTATGGTTATCCCTATGGAAATTAGACCCGGTACAAACCCCTTGCTGTAACCACAGTGTCCACTGAATTCTGTACTTGGACACCCCCTTCCTCTGTATCACTGTAAAATTGTTAAAGACATGCCCAGGGCCGCTGTATTCTGTACCTGTATTCCCGACATGTATAATGTATCTTCGAGGCTTTCATACAGTTCCATCTGTATCAGTGACTGTAAGCAACTCTGTATCCCG